>NW_006159440.1:528120-574810 GCF_000334495.1 Tupaia belangeri chinensis | reverse complement strand
AAAAAAAAAAAAAAAGAGGGACCAGCAGTTCGCATAATGGCTATGTTGCTGGACTCCCATGTAGTTGACCGTGGTTCAAGTCCTGGACCCGGTGGCTTATACTCACTCCGGGCGCGTGTGCTTGTATGCCCAAGATCCCAAGAGGAGAAGGGATTGTGGCGTGGCCATCCCCCTGGGAGGTGATTTCTCGCTTTCTGTCTCTGTCCTTAAGCGAGCGCACGTGCCCTATAGCAAAAACCTCTCAAAAAAAGAAGAAAAAAAAAATGATACCCAGAGGCATTTCTGGTTATGCTTTATACTTGGTTTTTTAGAGATTTTTGCCATAGGGTGTGTGTGCTTGCCAGAGAGATAGAGACAGAAACCAAGAAATCACCCCCTGAGGAGGTGGCTGTCCCTCGATCCCATCTCAGTTCTCTTGGGATCTTAGGCATACACACACATGCGGCCAGTGTCAGTTTAAGCAGCCAGGTCTGGGACTTGAACTGTCGACTGTGTGGGAGTCCGGCCATCTGCCGGTCTCAGTATATCCTCTTAAAGAAACTAAAGATCCCCAGCATATAAACCAGGCCGGAGGCCCACCTGCCCCACCTGCAGTCCTCAGGGACACGTCTGCCACGAAGCACCAGCAGGCCCGCTCTCGGGCCCTGTGTGTTTAGGTCCCCAGAGGGGCGAATGACGCCATGAGGTTTTGCTGGGTCCTCTTCAGTTCCTCAGAATCAAGCGTGCCCTTGGGTAAGTACCTCAGAGCTGTGGGGATTCAGAACAGGCGCGGAGGCAGGTGGAGGGGTGGGTAAAAACCCTGTAGGTGACCCCACATTTGACACCTGCACTGCCCTTGTAAACTGAAATGAGCGGCCGTCCATGGTTCCGCTTGACGGCGCAGAAGCGAGAGGTCCTCAGGGAAACCGTGCTTCAAGTCCCCTGTACCCTTCTGTGTGTCGCTGGCAGCTCGAGCCCTCGCCCATCCCTCCAGCAGCAGCGCGTCCTAACAGGAGTTGGCAGACCCCCGCCAGCGAGCCAGGTCTGGCCTAGAGGGCCCTATGCCAGGGCTCCCAGGTGAGCTGGGAGGACTGGAGAAACGGTCTGAGGGCTTTTTCCGCAGGACAAGGTTCGGCTACTTGGAGGCAGAGGCCTCAGGTGTTCTGAACGCGCAGGTGCAGGCCACAGGAGGTCCGCGCCCTTAGAGGGACCGTGAACTGCTTCACTGCCCTGGCCCGAGATCGTCTGGTGGGGAAAACCACGTTCCCCACCCACCCAGTTCTCAAACTCCTACTGGCCAAAACCACCACGAGGCCGCAGACGCTCGTAAAGAGGTACTGTTACTCCAGTGGTCCGCTCGTCAGCACTTCCTACGCAGGCCTGCCCAAGCCGGTTCACTGAACTGACCCTCACGTCCAGAACTGCCCACGTCACAATCTTGCCTTTCGAGGCTGGGGGGAGCATTTTTCTTTTAAAGACTTGCCAGCTTTCGGCGCACTCGGCACAGCGGGAAGGACAGCTCTCCGCGGCGTGCTACTTCTGTCCCTGCCAGGACTTTTCCTTTGATGACTTTCAAGAGAGTCAAACTACGGAGTGGCAAAAGCCTCCAAGAAGCAAGATGCCTTTGCCACTGGGAAGACGCCCTTCTCACCTGTGCCCTCCCCACGGGGAGCAGTGCCCTTGCCTGTGACATCATACAGGGAGCTTGCACGGTCTTCCTGCTACCAGTCGGCGCTGGAGCAGCTGCACGACCACCCCACGGCACTCAGCACTCACCGCCCCCAGCTCTCTGACAAGCACAACCTTGTGGACATTACTGATGCTCAGTTGAAGATTCCTGTCTCAGGATCCAAGTCGGAGGGCCATCTCTGCCGGCTCATCCAGCGATGCCCCCTTTCAGAGGTGGAAACTTCAAGAAGTCTTCCTAGAGGTTAAGGCTGGTGAGCAGACTCCCATATTCAAGTTCAGTGGGGAGAATGGCGAAGTAAACGGGGAGTAGAGGCGATCAGAAAGACCCAGCTTTCTCCAAATCCAGCCCCCCCTTGTCTCCACCGCATACCTGCCAGGTGACACCACCTGAAAGGCACACACTACTGTAAGGCAGTTTTCCAGCCCCCAGTGGTTGACTGTATATCTGATGTACGACGATTTTGGTGTAAGCCTAGCTTGAACACAACAGATGGTATTGTTTTTTAAAAGGAATCAGAAACTTTATTTTGCCTTTATAAGATAATTTATTTAAAAGTGTTCTGTGTAAAACAGCAAGCACAGGATAAAAGGAAATAGTTTTAATATTAAAATGCTGTGACTTAAAAAAAAAAAAAAAGACTTTTGCCATAGATTGTGTACACTTGCCAGAGAGAGAGAGAGAGAGATCACCCCCTGGGGGATGGCAACACCTACGATCTCGTCTCCATTCTCCTCTCGTAATTGTGTGCACGCACACACCCGGCAAGAGTTTCAAGTCAGCGGACCCAGGACTCGAGCTACAGTCTGCCGCGTGCGATTCCAGTGCCTGAACCACTGTGCCACCGGCTGGCCCTGTTTTCTAATTTCCCAGAGGGCATGTGTGCCTGACGCGGGCATGCGGGATGGTCGTGCCAGATCCCACTTCTGCCCGTGCCTCCTTTTGGGACTTTGGGCTTGAACATAAACCGAGTGGTTTTCAAGCTGCAGGTCTGGGCCTCGAATTGCATCGCAGTCGGCTTCATAAGATCCAGCCTCCTTCACAACCAGGCCACCCCCACCAGGGGATTGACTTTATAGAGCCAAGAATCCTGAGCCGGTTCCTGCCGCGGTGTCGTGTGGATGGGAGTCTGGACACCGGGCTGCTGCACTCATGCCCCATGCTTACATCTCGGACTGGGTCCAGGAGGCGGAGACGGGGACGGGGCAGCGCAGCACCAGAAGTTCACTCCGATGACAACCTCAAACTACTTCAATTTATAAAGCGGTATTTGGCCCTCCAAGGAGCGGGACCAAAATTCAGCGTGGTCTAGTCGGGGCTGCTTTGCGCAGCGACCAGACCGAGCTACGGCCCACTGCCCAGTGCTGGCTCCAAGCTCCTCTCCTGGGGAGGGGACAGGCGTGCTCTGCAGCCTCAGGCCCAGCAGCCTGCAGCAGGCAGGAGGAGCTTTCGTCGACACCATGCTCGGAAGACCTGCAGGCATCACCTGCCATTGCCTTGGCAAAGACGCAGCCAGCACGCTGAAACTCAGGGTTGAAGGTCACCCCCAAGTCCTGAGTCGGCAGCTCCCGGACCAAAGGGCACCTGGCCTCTAAGAAGCCTTCGGTGGCCGAGTGTTTGAAGATGCTCCTTGCTCAGTATTGGTTCCAGTTTCGTGTCAAAGTGCAGGTCTTAAAAACGCAGGAGCACATCACACGCTGACTTACACATGGTTTAAACCATTTGATGGTTTGGTTCAAGATGTAAAACTAGTTTGGTTACACCTGCACCCTTGTGTAGATGTGGGAATCCCAGTTTACTCTGCTGCATTTCTGAGGCATTATAGAAATCCCAGGCCACTGGACCTTAGAGCTGGACAGGTTCTTAGAAATAACCTGGCCCAGGGAACCAGCAGTTAGCGTAATGGCTATGTTGCTGGATTCCCACATAGTCGACCGCGGTTTGCGTCCCGGATCCGGTGGCTTAGAACTCACGCCAGGCGCGTGTGCGTGCGTGCCCAAGATCCTGAGAGAAGAATGGAGGAGGAGGGATTGCGACGTGACCATCCCCCCTGGGGGGTGATTTCTCGCTTTCTGTCTCTATGTCTCTGTCTGTCTGGCAAGCGCCCTATAGCAAAAACCTCTCAAAAAAAAAAAAAAAAAAGAAATAACCTGGCCCAACTCCGTTGTCAGACAGCTGGAGAACAGACCAGGGGCTAACTTCCGTTCTCCAGGCCCCACAGCTGACTGGGACACCACCCCATCTACGCAACTGGGCCCTCACTCGACACCCCCAGCACACAGGACAGAGGTACCTGCTTGCTACATGTTACGATGTTACGGGAGATGTCACTGTTCGTTAGTTTAGCAAACTTTGTGCTGGCAACTGTTAAGTTAGATACTTACAGTGCTTCACCCCCTTCCACAGTTTGCTACTCAAGGTCCAAAAATACTAAATAGAAAAATCCAGAAATAAGCGATCCGTAAGTTGAAACTGCACACTGCCCTGAGTGTCCGGATGACATTCTGCCCCTTCCTGCCCAGGACAAGGCGTCCCTCTGTCCTGTGTATCTGTTACTGCCACGCTGGGCACCGTCAGCGCGCACAGTTAACTGGTGCCCGCTGTATTAGCTGCTACTGCTCCTCTCTCGCGGGACTTAATTTATAAATCCAAGTGTATCAAAGGCATACATATAAGCAATATGGAACTTGGCAGGTTTCAGCACAAGCCGTGTGACTTGAGGCATCCCCTGGGGTCCTGGAATGTATCCCCTGTAGGTAAGGGACGAAGGTTAGACTGAGGCGGGCGGCGCGCACTGCCCAGTTACCCTCCTAGGCCATGTAGGCCAGGTGCAGTCAGTCAGCGACAGCGGGAAGACCACAGGAGCTCTCGGAGCCCGTTCCCCAGTTAGACACACACGGCTTGGCTACAATCGGCCGATGAAGCTTTCTGACAGATGACTCAACAGTAAGGAGAAGTTCAAGTATTCTTTATTCAAAGTTGAAAAATGTACCATACTGCATTATTGCAAAAATTCACTGGTACAAAACACTTTGCAGCTGGTGAGAAGGCAATAAAAAGTTGATTTTTTTAAACTCATTACTATAAATTATTCTTACAGTACTTTGCAAATTCAGAATTTCAAACTGCATTTTCTGTTTCTAAATTGCCCACAGTACTCGAGGTTCCTGAAGCTAAGGCAGCTGTTTCAGAGAGGAGGGGGAGGAGGAGGTAGCAGATGTCAAGGGATCTCCATTTCTCTTTCGATGCCCACGTACTTCAGGGCATCAGCCTGGCTGTATCTGGAACAAGATGAAAAAGCAGTAACTACCCACCCAACAGGCGGCACCGTCTGACCGAACGAGGACCACCACACACGCACCTAACCGCACATGAAGGCACCTGGCAGGGGGCAATGCCCAACCGGTGTCATAGGAATCTTGCCATTGAGAAGCTGCCAAGCTCTGAAGTGGACAAAGCCATTACGACAAGAAGCCCCATGGCTCTCTACCTGGTCTTCCCTTCTGCCCTGAAGCAGACCACCCCAGGAGAAAGGCCACTTGGTGACCTGTAGCCTGACACTGGGAAGGCAGAGACCACGATCTGAAAAGATCTGTGACTAGAGCCCCTAGTAAACAGGCCAGAGAGCAACACAGTGATCGTCCCAGGTGAAGACAGAACTGGGGTGCAGCAGACACCCAGAAAGGAGCATGAGAACGCCACCACCAGGTGGAGCCTCCAGGCTCCAAGGAAGCTGGTCAGCTCCACCCCGTCCACCACCACCCCTCATTCAGAGCTCACAGTGACCTTCCACTGAAGACCTTCACTCAGATTCTCAACTGTGCAGGAGTTTGGCATTAAAATGGGTATTTGTGAGGGTCAGCAGGTGGCATCGTGGTTGAGGTGCTGGATTCCCACATGACTCCCTATGGTTCAAGTCCCAGGTCTGGTGGCTTAAAAAATTGCACCAGGCAAATGTGCCCCAAATCCCAAGAGTGGAGAAGGGACTGTAGTGGGCCACCCCACTCCCATCCCAAGGATAACTCCTCTCTCTCTCCCCGTCTCCCTGGTGAGTACATGAGCCATAGGACAAAAGAAAAAAATGTGGGCCCTAGTTTCCAGCAACTCAGTAATCAGAACAGCTTCTGGATGGGATGTACATGTGGCAACAGCATTTCTGAACTAGACAATCATCTGATGACAATCATCTGATACACATGACGGGTGCAGCCTGTCCAATCCACCCCACGGAGCGTGGCAGTGTAAGCCAGCGGCTGTGCAGTTAATGCCAGGCGTGCAGTTAAGCCCATCAGTGGCCAATGGGTCTCCAGCATCCCAGTGGTTTTTCCCTGAGAAAGAATCCACAGGGTGACCAGGTAGCTACAGTCCCTCAGAACCAGCAGGGTTGGTCCCCTGAGGACACTAAAAGCCGTGGAAGTATAAAATGAGGTAGTATTTGCATATAGCGTAGACACATCCTCATGTACGCGTAAGTCATTTCTAGATCACTTACAGTGCTTACTGTCATGTGAATGCTGTGTAAACGTTACCTGTGCTGCTAAGGAATAAGACAGTGGAGGTGCAACCACCGTCAGGGCCCCAACTACGACACACCTCAGCAACAAGGTCACACTTTCCCATCTCGGCTGATGGAGTCTGTGGGTCCAGAGTCTGGCTGGACACACAGGGTGGTCTGTATTTGCCAATCAGGCCTGGCTTTCTTTTCTGTGAGTTCATTTATTTTTTTCTTTCAAAAGCACAAGACAGAGGAGAGGGAATCCCAACAGGGTGCTGGTGCCATGTTCCCCGCCCAGCACACTCAGGGAGGTCTCTGGATGTGAACCCAGAACCCTCTCATGGGGTCTGACTCACAGAGTGCCACCCTGACTTTTAAAGGAATGAATAATGATTTGTGCAATAAATATGCTAACAAAAACAAAACACCTAAATGTCCTAGCAGCACAGACGGTCACCACACACTGCCCAGTAACGACATACTGCAGGCCACCTGCACAGAACCACTGACCACATCCACTCTGGAAGACGTACCACAGGCCTGTGGAGGGCATGGCGTAAAGAGGGCCCCAAGGCACACCCAGCTGTCCAGAGCAGGGTGAGAAATGGGCTGCATGGCTTCTAGTACTCGTATCAATTCATAAAGGGAACCCTCCATTACCAGGAAAGCATAACCTAACTCCCCACTATGGCCATGGCAAACCATAGTCAAAAGGCTTGCCCGTCCGTGACAGCACGTCAGCAAAGAACCAGAAAAGCGTCTCTGTCCACAGCCCCAGCCCACATAGAAAATGCCCTCAGAGCACCCGAGAAACGTGCTCTTACCAACCTGTAATCAAAAAACAGCTCTTCACCGGTCTGGATGGCTCTCTTAGCAAATATACCTATCCTGTGATCGCCGTTCACCATCATAACTGCAGAGAGACACAGGGTGGTGTCAGTGAGCAGGCGACGGCCACGTGGAGTGACCCGGCTTGTTCACATCACGAACGCCTGCCCCTGAGTACTCCAGTTTGTCATGACTGGACTGCAAGGGCCTTCCTCTTGCCAAATTACAGTAACTCTGACTTTCTGAGTACCTACCTTTTGCATAGCAGTTCGGGTTGACTGAATGATTTGCAAAACGAATTTTGTTACCCTTGCGGGTTGCATCCACCACAAAATCTAAGAGGGAAAAATAAGCAGAACCCAGTGAATAATTTCATAATATATCAATAAACAATTATTATAATTCTGGAAATACAACTAGCTATAGTTCTTTGGAGTTTGCCTTCAAAACCAAATCATTCAACCAACTTCATTCAGTAATAAATGGCATTCTAAAGAAAATACTGCTATTGTAGATTAAAAATAAACCAGTGGCAAGGCAAGATGGTTGTCTCAGGTGCACTTACTTATCAACTACATATCCCTGAGCAACACATGGTGACAGCAAAAATGGAATCTGACCAAATTCCTCCCAACACAAAAAGAGGTATTTCACTTTAAAACTATTAATATTTTTCATTATATTCCCAGACAAAACCTATTCTGCCTGCTCCCACTAAGGGCCGTGGAAGTATAAAATGTCCACACAGCTGCTCTTGCCACCATCCCAACCAGCCACCCTTGCGGCCTGACGGCACCCCCAACAGCAGCTCGAGAGCAGCGGCCTTTATCCCACGGCCCTTTAACCAGGGCGTACAGGGAGGGAGGATGTCACCTCCCAATTCAGGGCGCCTTCTGCCCAGGTCAGAGGCACTGACGGATTCTCCAGGGGAGGCAGGCCCAGCTGACTCGGCACTCATGTTTTCAGGAACACAGAGGTGAGCGTGAACAGCCAGTGTAGACCCCTCCCACCACCAAGACCCCCACCACCAAGTCCAGTTGCTCCCTGAGGAACTCCTCTCGAGCAAGGAGCCACCTATGCCAGGAGGAGAGGGAGACGAGGAGTGCCTCCTCACCTCCCTGACAGCTAACTTCAATCAAATAGCCATCAGGCGGCTTTCAAATGCAATTCAGAGGAATGCAAGTGGTCTTGCTCAGAAACATACCATTGTTCAAGTTGAACAGAAAGCTGCACATGTATTTGTCATAAACTTTTCCTCTTCTGTCAGCTTCATCTTGAGAAATAATCTAAAAAAGATACAAGAGGTGGGGCTGGCAGGTGGCGTGTTGGTTAAGGCACTGGACTCCAACATGGCAGACCATGGTTCGAGACCCAGACCTGGCAGCTTGCTTTCTCTGTCTCAAGCTAAGTTAAATAATAATAATAAATAAATAATAATAATTCTAAAAAAAAAAAAAAAGAAGACACAGAAGAAAATTGTATTGAATTAGGTGAACAAGCCTGACAAAACACACCAAAAGCCACCCAAGAGAATTCTGGTCCACTTTGAGAATACAACTGTGGCCAATTTCTCTCTTCCACTCAGTCTGCACACTGATCCATACAAGAACAGCGACGTGTTACAGACTCGACCTCAACAACAGCTCCACAACCTCAGTAATTATGCTTGGACAGAGTGACTAACAACAGTCTCTGGGAAGTAAAAAATACATGGGGTGAGGCAATTCCAAATTGAAACTAGGCATACCCTTCTTCCCTAACCCTACAACTGAAAAGGCAGGTCATTAATGACACACTCCTTTCCGGGTGCTTATCACCTAGGTGTGGACTGAGCAGGACACACTCTACAGGCGAAGACTCTTGTCCTCCCCATCTGTCCCCAGACGATGAAAGTGTAAAGGCAATGGGAACCAGCAGTTGGCGTAATGGCTATGTCGCTCGACTCCCACGTAGTCGACCGCAGTTCGCGTCCCGGACCCGGTGGCTTAAAACTCACACCAGGCACGTGTGTGTGTGTGCCCAAGATCCCAAGAGGAGAACAGAGGAGAAGGGATTGCGGCATGGCCCTCCCCCTGGGGGGTGATTTCTCGCTTTCTGTCTCTCTCTGTCTGTCTGGCGAGCGCACGTGGCCTATAGCAAAAACCTCTCCAAAAAAAAAAAAGAAAGTGTAAAGGCAACTGGAGTCGAAGCAGTCCAGTTACACAGCAAAGCAAATTCACAAGCACACGTAAATCCAAGTTGAAAACACATTTTCAATCCATTTCTCATCATACCCCATAGACCTGCCCAATAAAAGCAATCGAGAACAAGAGAGACGCGGCGCACCGAACGTGCACAGTGATGGCCTTACCTCCCCACAGTATTCTGAGATGAATTCGTTTTTCTGTACAGGGTCTTTGATAAAAATCCCCCAGCCTGCCACATCAGATGGTGCCAGCAATAAATGCTAGAGAAGAAAGCACAGACATAATGCAAAAGGGTGAGCAGAGACAGACCGGGGATCTATTAGACTACAGAATAAAAACCAAGTTCCTGCGGTACATACTCAGACCCAACCTAAAGCCATAATCCAACTCAGGTAGATTCAGTCAGTCTGAAAGCAGCTGAGCACGCTGGCAAACTGTAAAAACAGTGTTTTGTTTTGTTTTAAATAAAATACAGAAGATAAGTATTTTTTATCTTACAGAAAAAAATAGAAAGTCTTTGGTGTTCCTCTGGTGCCGTCATTCAACAAGGCGTTCCTGACTTCCCTGAGTAACGCACTTCCAGCCTGGCTGTGACATGAAGACGCCACGTCCTTCTCCCCCTGCATCTCTATCACCAGCAATTACATGTTCGGTTCTAGCCACACCCCCACCCCAGGACATTCTACTGGTTTCTCACTGGTGTCCATTCCTCTGGGGCCAGGCCATTTCTTTCTGAGTTGTCTTCCCATAGCACTTCTCTTGATACCATGAAACACCACCGTGAGAAAGTATCTCAGTCTGGTATTCCAGGGTTTTCTGTCTTATTTTCCTACTTTCTTTTTGTTTGGTCTGGTTTTTGGTTTTTTGTTTTGTTTTGTTTCGTTTTGCTATAGGGCATGTGTACTCGCTGGAGAGAGGAAGAGGGAGAGAGGGAGAGAGAGAAAGTGAGAAAGCACCTCCCTAGGGGACATGGCCACACAGGCACATGCGCCCAGTGTGATTTTCAAGCTGCTGGGTCCAGGACTCCAGCTGCACGGTTTGTCATGTGGGATCCAGCACCTTAACCTCCACGCCACCTGCTGGCCCACTGGCACTCTGTTTTTAACAGAGAAGCCAAGATGATCATCACTGGCGACTCCAGTCAGAAATTCTCAAACATACTCCTTTTCATCCTGGCTCTTTATTACATTTTTATTCAAAATTTTCTTGTGACCATTAAAAGGATTCCCTGACCATCTAAAATTCCAATTTTCTCTTCCTATTTTGGTCCACCCCACATTTTTTTTCCCCATCTTTTAATTATTTTTACATTTTTACACAAACATTTACTTTACATATAAAAAAATTTTAACTCACACTCCATAGTTCTTGACCATTAATAAACAACTTTCGAAATTTCAAAATACTGAATTTTAAAGGTAATGTTCAAAATATTTCTTATAATTTTGTATAATTTTGTTTGTGACTATAACAACAGAAACAGTATGGTTTTAAATATTTTTGAGAAAATATTTACATGTCAACTACTCAAACTTAACTGTTGAGTGAATTTCCCAAATACCCTCCTGATCAGACACTAAGTTAGCTAAATATTACTAAGCAAAAGCAACCCAGTAGGTAAAGAGTATCTACCACAGCTTTCTGCTTTAAGACGTAAAGGAAGTCTACGAACAAGACACACCAACGTGAAGGGTATTTCCCAGTACTGAACACACCGTGGGGAAGTGTGTCATACGACAGCAGGTGTGGGGTCAGGAGAAAAGGGTATTTTTAGGCCTGAATAGGTGTGCCATTGGAAACAGGGCCAGCACAGCCCTCTATGACCCAGTGACCTTAAGGAAACACCCTGCACAGCTCCTGAAGACGATCAGGTCTTCATAAACACAGACGCCGGTTCAAAGACACGGGAAACAAAAGCAAGAGATGGGACACGCTCCGCCTGGAGCAGAGTTCCCGCAGGAAAATTCCTCTTACGCCAAACCTGACGTCTTCAGCGGCTGCCTCTCGGATTTCACTGGTGCGCCTCTTCACCAGAGTGAGCTGCTCTCTAGGAAACTGAGGATGCCTCGCCCAAAGCAAAACAACCCTCCTTTCCCTCATCAGCTGTATCATTCAAGGATCAGTTTTATGTTTTTGCCTCAACTAAATGTTCAAGACCATCTTGACATTTACCTCATTAAAAGCCAACTCACTTACCTTTTTGGAGCCACGCTGAATACTGCAGTTCTTGCAAGACACATTTTTACTGTCCCAGTGGTCGGCAGCTCCACAAGTCAGACAGAGGTCAGGGTCGCACTCACGCACAGCCAGGTAGCACGGGCACTGCTTGGTGTTGCACTGAGCCTTGCAACGGCAGCCGGGAAAGCGGTTCTGGCCTTGAGAGAGAAGCTCCCGTCACCATCACCATCGCCGGCATCACGGTCATCGCCACATGCAGAAACTCCCAGCAAGGAGCTCAGGGGGCGCTGTGGCAAGCTCTGCCTGGCTCTCCTAGCCCACAGCCACCTCCTCTAGCCCGACCCGTGGATGCGGACAATGAAGTCACAGCCACATCAAAGCTGTCCGCACTCTGAAAGGTCACCAGTTGAGTTCTCATCGCCCCATTTTCTATTGATTAAATGAGGGTATACATATTTAAAGTTCTATGTCTTATAAAGCAGGTGTAGGGGGATCTGCATTCTAACAGCCCACAGTTCTACACTTCCCTGGTACCCACACTTTATGTGCAGCTTTATTAAACAATTATGAAAACCCTTCAGCCTGGGGCAGCCGATGGCATGGTGGCTGAGGTGGCTGGATCCCACGTGGCCAACTGCACAGTCCAAGTTCCAGACTCAGTGGCCTGAAAACACACCAGGCACGTGTGAACATGTGCCCAAGAATTCCAAAAGGAGAAATGGAGAAGAGATTATGATGTGGCCATCTTCCCGGGGTGGGGTGGTGGTGCTTTCGCAATTTCCTCCTACTGTCTCTCCCTGGTGGGTGTATTTGCCCTACAGCAATGTTTGAAAAAAAAAAAAAATAGAAAAGACAAACCCATCACCCTTATGCTACCTTCCTTTATTCTGAAGACCAAAACCCTCCTAATTCTGACAGCTTCTGGTGCACCAAAATCACTTGAGTATCTACTTCTACATTCCCCTTACATTATGTGCCAACTTTACAATGATAATAACTTTACAACTTTTAAGCGATGAAAGGTGAACAGAGAGAAATATCAAGCCCCTTTAGTACAATTTACCTAACTTGAACATACACACACCGCCAGGAGACTGGCTAGACACTGACGCGTGCCAGGGTGCGGCCTTGGGTAACACCTGTAGTTGTAGAATAAATCGATTTCCAAAGTAAAGAACGGGGGTGTTCCCACGTTTCAAAGCTTTGATTTAAATTACTATTTTAAGTTGCTGGCCAAAGGCCTATTTAGTTTTCATGGAACTGCACCAAAACAACAAATACTTACACTCCGAACTGCACTGACAAAACTTTTCGCAAAAATTCTGTGCTATCACACATGGGCATGAACTGTCACAAGGCTGCCGAGGATGGTCACAGGGCTGATAGTTGTAAACGTGGTTAGAGGAGCCATCTGGATGAAGAATAGAGAGAACGAACAGCACACAGGGCAGTGAATCCAGGTAGGTGGGAAATCGATATACAGAGCACCTTCCTCCCCATCACCTGGCCCTCCTTTACTGGAAATACATTACATATATTCATATTTACAAAACGACAGCAAAAATGGCCTCCCACCCAAGTGCCCATGAGCTCCGGAGCGCTGCCTCGTGTCCCAGCCCCATCCTCCAAGTACTTTCACTGACTCAGACTCGCTCCAGTTGATCTGCCTTCTCTTTGCACAGAGAAAACTGCTGGAGTCACCAATAGACCCTCTACTTAAACTGGTTTATGAAGATACAGAAGTCAATTATATCAGAATAACACAAACTCCAATCTAGTTACTATTCTAGAACAAATGAGGGCAAGGTATACATTTTTAAGCTAATAATGAAGAGGAAAAGGAAGATGCTAACCCTTTTTCAGTTGTATCTTTCTGCAGTGTGCAGCCCACAACCTGCAAAAACACAAAGAAAATAAACAAACTTCCGTTTGAAGTGAGAGTATTGTCACAGCTACAAATCTGACAAGGAGCGGCTTCACTGGCTCTCTGTGCCATCAGTAGAGCAGTGTGACAGCAAAGGGAGAGCCAGGGCAGACTCTGAAGCAACTCCACAGGCTGAGCATTCGGGCTGCCCACAGCACGCACAGAAACCCAGCCGTGCACGCTCACCTGGGCAGGACTAACACCTCACGTGAGGCAGCTGCAGCTGTGCCTACCTACTGGTTTATTCTAAGACGGGTTACACTGATATGTTCTCCAATTTCACCTATCATTACCCATCCAACTGGACCACATGGTTAGAAATAGCTCAACCAAATCTTCAGAACCATCTACTAAAGCCTAAATTCCTACAGGGAGAACTTCTAATTTCTTTAGGTTCTAAATTGGGTTGATCCTACAATTATTTAAAAAGACATAACAAGAGCCTATACACAACTTCTGAAGCATAAAACTCTTCCCTTAACTCACCTAACTCTGCTGCTTGTTTTATAAGAGTGGGGTTAGGAACAGACAGAGATAAAAGAAGAGAATCCACTTGTGATTTTCTGGCTATGTGTTTACAAATCAGATCATCCTACAAACATTCCCTACATTTCATCTCATTCATGAGCCTTTGTGAAAGGTAACAGTCACACAGGCTCACAGTGACTATTTGGAACATCAGAATGCAAGGCCACAGGCTAAGAAAAGCCAAGCTTCTAGAACAAAAGATAGACTTCTGAGTACTGGCCCAGATTCACAGCAGGAACATGTCTTAGAACATTTCACAGCAAATGCTAAAGCAATTATTTATGTACCCTTTGCTGAAAAAACTACTAAATGTTTTTCTTAAGCAAAATACAGTAGGGTAATCATAATTTCTATGACCTTAACATGCCAGATTTACTGAAGGCTGCAGTATTCTTACAGAAAAATACTGGCAATTGCCAGTGGAAACAATCTTGCACAGGTCTGTTTTTGACAGCGGTTTCAGCTGGTTATCTTAACAGGCCCCGTAAAACCTGCTCAGTGGCCTTGAAAAGTGCTGGCCCACAACAGGCACCCACACTGACCCCCACCCCGGCAAGGCTGTACAGCACTCACCGGTGTTTCCTCTTCTTCTTCCTTGGAGGAGTATCGACATCCTCAGCGGGAGCTGGAGCTATGATACTGGACTCTTTTACTCTAAATTCATACACCTGTCAAGAAGAGGCCACCACAAAACCATGAGGACAGACGTATATAAGCAAACCACTCTTACATATCATTTCTCGGCCTCTTCTATGACACTTCTAGGTGATGGGGATCAGCAGAAATCCCTACCCCTGCCCTTATGTAGGTGAGGAGCTGCAATTACATTCTGTTCAAAAGAGTGGTGCTAAATTTAAATTCTTACTAGCTTTATAAATCCACTGCTATCTAACCTTCAATGCCTAAGGTGGGGATCTTCTCTAATGCCACCAAAGAATAATTTCCATTCAGTTCCTTCTGGGGTAAAAAAAAGAAATATAATTATGTTCAGGAGATAAACAGGAGATAACTAGTAACTCAGAATGTTCTTATGTTTGAATAATGAGTACATATTTATCCCTACATCTGAAGTTCTGTTGACAATACCCCCATCTGATCTGCTCACCTGTCTACATGTTTTGGTCCCGATGAGCCTGGCAATGGCACAGAAATTATCGTAGTAAGTGCCGATGAGAACTCTGAACATCGAGGCTTCAGCACCACTCCACTCCACATTCTCGGGAGGTTCAATATTTGGCTTCATCTTTATTGGTGTTTGACACCGAGAATTTGCTTCTACAAAACCAAAGGTAAGCACTGGTTAAGAAATGATGATTGGAAAAGGTTTTAAGTAAAATTCAGTATGTGCTTAAGAAAAAGCAAGAAGTTAATCATATTTTAGAATAAACTAGGCTAGAGACAGTAAGATTTTTTTCTTCCATGGCAACTGTAAGATGGAGCTCCCTTTAATTAAAATAAACTTCCAAAATAAAGCCAACAGGGTTAGACTATTACCATCTATGGTGAGATTCACAGGGCAGTAAAGGACAACTAGGATCCAGTCAGTAAAACACTAACTACTCACTAATGTTCTCTTTAACAAAAACGACTCACAGAACATCAGGAGTACTAAATCAAGTGGTCTGAATTTCTTTATGTCCTGTCTGAACAGACGGAGAAAAGGGAATGGCACAAACAGAATAGACAATAAACTGGATTCTCGACCCTCAATGACCCAGAAGGGCAAACGTCATGGGCTTAGGTATCGGGAGGGCTTAGGTAGGCAGAAGAGAGCAGGAACAATCCACTACTCATCTTGGGAGAAGTCTCCATCTTGTATTTTCCATTACATTGAAAACTAGTCAGCCGAGAAAAGCATTCAACACATTACGCATTCCTAATCATCAAAATATGAAACTTTCAAAGCAGCAGTGAAACCCAGTGGTTAGCTGTGTCTTACCAGAGGAGCTAGAAGTCTCATCTTTCTTCTCCTCTTCTTCTTTATCATTGTTCTCTCCCCCCGTTTCCGTCCCTGCTTCCCTGTCACTATCTGTGTCCTTGGACTCCAGCACGTTAATGGTGGGAGTGCTGGGTCTGCTGCTGTTATTGGGGAGCCGTCCCCTTCTCCGGCCTCCTGGGCGTTTGGGTGGGGTCTTTATCCGCTCAGCGGTGAGGGCAGCAGCAAACTCCTTGGCTCCTTCCTACAAAATGAAGAATCAGACATCAAGGTCAAGTTCTAAAACTCACCATGGTAGAAGAGAAAAACAAAAAACTGCATAAGGCAAGTAAGTCAAGAAATTTATCACAATATCATTTACCACAAATAATTGTCTGCATATATAAAAACATTTGTTGATAGTTTGAAAGTTACAAAAGGATAAATATGGGTTCTATATAATGTTAAGAGTAGTACAAAATCAGGCAAGATAGTTCTACATGGTAAATTAGCTGATTATAATTAACTTAAAATATAAAATATACTTTAAATAATTATGGTAATTACTTCTATCTACACACAGTCTACTTAAAGGTGAATTTTAATAAAAACAACCATACAGCTAATGTGAATCAAGTTAGATTTCCTATTTCAGAGTTTAAGATAACACATACCTCTTTATAGTAATATTTAAAATATACAAGAAGAATACAAAATACAAACATGCTTGACGCTGTCACTTCCTATCTTATTATTAAAACAAACACTATTATTTTTTCCTGTGAGGGATACATGGCCACAGGAAGACATGAAAGGAACTTCAGGAACAGACTGTAAGGGTTACACTTTGCATTAGGAAGTACAATAATCCACTCTCAGAAAGTATAAAACAATGGTAAGAGCATGGTCTATAGAGAGACCACAGAAACATTTCAAATGAGCCAAATAAAATTCTGCCTTATAAAGAATATTATAACATAATGCTCAAGAATTCCATTTTTTGGTGGAAATAGAAGGGAGAAGTTTGAAAGCAGCCAACAGTTTTATACTTCATTCTACAAAAACCAAATTGCTTAAAAATAGGATACCTTCTGCAGGTGCCATTCAATGAATCTTCTGTCCAAAATCCAACAGGCAATATATACCCATTTAGTTCCTAGGTAGGAGTGGCTTGGTTCAAAGAGGGGAAATGGTAAAAATAAGATAGTACCCGTAAAAAACAACTTTTCTACCTCATATTTTCCTAACCCCTTACCTTTTCTCCATCACTCAAAAACAAAAACAAAAAAAATCTGTGGGATCTACAATACAGCTCCAACTACAGTGGATCTAAAACTCCTACAGCTTAGGAACTATGGCTTCTGATCACTGAGCTCTGGTTTCCACATGCGCTGTCTGTGCTTCATGCTCTCATAGACCTTGGGGAAGGTATGAGAGCCCTTGATCCTAAAGACCTTGAAATGCGGCTGAAGAGATAACCCAAATAAACAGAGAAAGCTACGAGATGAATGGAGAACTAAAAGGTGCAGTTTATGAGCTACAGAAGAAGCGAGGTGTGAGCAACCTCCGCCTACTACAGGGCCGGGATGGAAGCGTGGTGCAGACAGTGTCAGCTGACTTTCTCGCCTCCACCACAGTTCAAAAGCACGACTTCTCAAATGCCCTCTGGAGTAATACGGCACTGAATCTTACCAAGTGCTGATAACACTGTGGTCCACAAGGTTTGTTGTCTAAAGCTGTTTCTGTGTTCTTCCGTTTGTAAGTGTTGGGTGTTGCATGAAAAGCTGTAAAATAAATTAAACATAAAGTACCCAAATACAACCACAAATACTTATTTTCACTTTCCCAATTCCACTGGAAAAGTCAACTGATCAACTACAATCTTGCAAATGTGGTTTACATTCTTTTACCTAATTCTACTGTCATAATATGTTCACCACTCCTCCTCCTCCAACCCGAGGAGGAGGAAACACAGGAAATTCTGAAATGATCACAGACTCAATTTTCCCCTTGCAAGCACATAAACAATAAACAATAATTACATAAACATTTGACCCTTTAATGTCTCCATACGTGCATGATATGGTATTTCCTCTATAATAAATGTACATTTCCTGTTTCTATGGAAAAAATTTCCAACATCTACAATTTCTTGAATTCTGAGTAAGGTCAGCAACTTGTCAAATGGAGAGAAGAATAAGATAGCACTTGTTAAAGCTGTTCCTAAAGAAAAGAGGACAGCCCCGATTACTGACACGCACCCAGTCCGAGGGCCTACTGCCTTACTACAGGAAGGAACAACAGTCACATAAGACAGTGAAGAAAGATACAATGTTTGAAACTTAAAACTCCTAAACAATGTGATGATAAAGATTCAAATGATGATAACACGGGTACATTAAAGCACACTTTCTCCTGAGCTTGCTTCCTGGTGCACTAAGACAAATGTATGTCATATTTAAAGATGAAAAAAATTATAAAGAATTGATTATTTAATTTTATTTATTCATTGATTTATTTTAATTTGACCAGAAAGAGAGAGAAAGTGAGAAAGCTAGCCACCAGGTCTAGGACTCAAACCATGGTCAGCCATGTGGGAGCCCGGCACCTTAACCTGCGGGTCCCCAAGATCAAAATTATTTTAATTTGAATAAAAACAAGTGACACATTCCCACAAGTCGTTTTTTTTAAAGATTTGTAAGAAGCCATACTTAAGTTACATAGAACTTAAAGGAAAAAATCTAACAGACAGATGAAAAAAATAAAAGGGACAGTTACAATATTTCCAAAATAGAGCTTCCAAGTTCAAATGCTGCTTCGAGTGTATAGGCTAGCTCTCCTAGAAGGAGCATGACAGCCTAGCACCACATGGCTAACTTGGCAGAACCCATTCTAACCTGTGAGGACCTCCGAACAGCAAAAAGCCAGGGTCCTCTCAGCAGCAAGGAGCTCTGGCGACCCGAGAAATGAGATCTTCATTAGCTAAGATGAGCAGCACATAGAATGGAACGGCACGTTTTCGGTAAAAAGTGTTTTCATTTGGACGCCTCCTCTAACACAGTGTATGCACAGACTTCTCCCCAGCTCAGTGGGAACACAAAGGCACAGGCATATGCGTCTGTGCACGTCAAAGCGCGTGTACAAACCAAGACAGTAGCCTCTGCTGGCTCGGAGCTAGACGATGGCCTTGCTCAGAGCTGAAAACGGCACACTCATGACAAGCCACAACTATACAGTCTAAGACAAAAACAAGTCAGCCTATAAAGGAAAGACAACGTAACAGTCAGAAGATACTTGATTAAAAAGTATTCTTCATTTCACACTGTATTTAGTTAAAACGAGAAAGAGAACTTTTACTGACTAGATTTACATCTACAGAATTCCAGGAAAACTGCTTAAATAAAGAATTTCTGGGCCAGCTGGTGGTTAAGGTGGCTGGATCCCACATGGCTGACTGTACAGTTCGAGCCCCTGATCCAGTGAGTTTGAAAAACACTGAGTGCATGTGCACCTCAAATCCTGAGAGGACAATGAGGACAACGAAGGAGAAGGGACTACCGTGTGGCCACCCTGCAGAGTATGCTTTCTCACCCGCCCCCGCTCTCTCCTTCTCCAGGGAGTGCATGTATCTCTCCAGTAAGTGCCTATATCCTGTAGCAAATGGGGGGAAAAAAAAAATCCTTCTTGCATTGTCTGAAAAGTCATAACATATTTTTCTAGGTTTTTCTATGCAAAACTGCATCATGACTTTCCAACAACTCAACAGAAATGTCTTCACTGTTTAGGATTTCCAAAAGATTGAAAGCAGGCAGCTTAGTATTTAAAATGTTATTAAATTATATTGCAAACTGAATATAGGGAAAAATTATACAATAATCTCTGATTAATTATTAAAAATTAAAGCAAGATTTTTAAAAAGTTTTTACCTATTTCTTACATGACAGACAGGGACAGAGACAGAGAGACAACACCCCCCCAGCATGGTCTCAATGCCATGATCCACTCCCAGCCTCAGTCAGGTGCCTAGAGACCTGGACTTCAGGCAGGTCTCCAGATGTGAACCCAGATCTTCCCATGTGGGTCAGGCTTGCAGAACATTGCATTTTGTTGCTGTGGCAAGATATGATGCTTTTTAAACTTTACAGGAGAGAACATGAACGTTAAGGGCATTTTCCTTTTCTTTTTTAAAAGAATATTTATTGGGACCAGCAGTTAGCATAATTGCTATGTTGCTGGACTCCCATGTAGTCGACCGCGGTTCGCGTCCTGGCTTAAACTCATGCCAGGTGTGCTCAAGATCGTGAGAGGAGAATGGAGGAGAAGGGATTGTGGAAATCATCCCCTGGGGGGTGATTTCTCACTTTCTATCTCTCTCTCTCTCTTCCTGGCAAGCGCACGCGCCCTATAGCAAAAACACCTCTCCCCCCAAAAAGAATATTTATTTATTATTTAAGTAGTTTGCTATAGGCTGTGTGTGTGTGCCAGACATGATTTTCAAACCACTGGACCCCAGGACTCAAACTACAGTCAGCCACATAGGATCCAGCTGCCTTAATCTCTGTGCCACCTGCTGCCCATGGACAATTTTACTTAATTTCCATAGCAACCTATAAAATCATACCTAAACGTTTCCAAGCAAAAGTAAAAGACTTTTAATAATATACAATTCCAGCTGTTCTTTCTACATGTATGTAAGATCAAGCTGGCAAGTATAAAAAAGTTAAAATCAGTGTATACTAGAATCTTGTCATGTTTTAACGAGTAAGTGATACTTCAAATGTGCCATCATATAATTACAGAGTTGGAGCAAACCTTAGCAGTCACCTATTTTGGCGGTGACGTTACATATTAGGAAACAGAGGAACAAAGAATAACTGACTGACATACACCATGCACGTTCAGAACGTCATGCGTTACGTGAAGGAGAGCATAACCTCGCATCTCGCTAGTCAGTCTTCGCAGTCACTGTCGTGGTGTACACCATTCTCTTAAACACGTATTTAAGCCTGCTGTCATGTGGTAAACTAAGTTATCACAGATCCGTACAAAATGTCAGCTTTATACACTAACATTTCCTTAACTCTGATTTTGTCTGCTCTAATTAGAATTTGCTATTAAGGGGGCTGGGAGCTGGGAGATGGCGTGGTGGTTAAGGTGCTGGACTCCCACATGGCTAACTGGGGTTGAGTGCCAGACATGGTGACTTGCTTTCTCACTTTCCCGTGCTCTCGCTCGATCTCGCTCTGTCTTTGGTCAAATTTAAAATAATAATAATAATAACAAAATAAAATTAAGAAATATTTTTTTAAAAAGAACTTGGTATTAAGAATAAATTCTTACTAAATATACTATTTAGAATTGGAATTATAAAAATTACTTTGTATGTATCACAGGTATCAGACTTTTACAAAGAGTATCACACAAAATAAACCACAGCGATAACAGAGCACAGGACACCAGCAATAACTGTTATCACAGATGGCAGCTAACGAGGAACACGTCCATGTTCAAAGCACTTGTTCAGAGGCCAACAGGCATGATCACACTTAAGCCTCGTTAAAAAAAAAAAAAAAGAACAGGTATTAGAATCATCATCCTATTTTATAGAAGAGAAAAACTAAAGTTCAGAGGGAGTTAGGGCATTTTATTAATTATATGGCAAACAAGCATTCAAGTTATGTCTCAACTTTTGACCATCACACCCTCTGTAATGTTAAAGAAAGCCAACCAAGGGCCACCAGGCGGAGTGGAGGTTAAGGCACTGGATCCCACATGGTTGACTGTGTGGTTCAAGTCTCAGTCAGACCTCGTGACTTAAAAACCACGGCAGGGGCGTGTTGGAGCATATGCACACGTGCCCAAAACCCTAAGAGGAGACTGGAGAAGAATGTGCTGTGGCCATCTCCCCTCCCCACCCCGAGGAGTGATTTCTCACTTTCTCTCTGTCTCTCACTCTCTTGAGTATATGCATCCTATAGCAAAATAAACAAAAAGCCAACCATCAATTACAAACTTTGGAATAATGTCTTTGGAGAAATTAGTTCCCTCACCAAAGACATTTATCCTTCAACATACATTATAACACTCAAGTCGCTCTGATAGAAATGCTCCATGCTTGGGACCAGCAGTTGGCGTAATGGATATATCGCTGATCGAATCCCAGACCCGGTGACTTAAACTCACACTGGGCGCATGTGCGTGCGTGTCCAAGATCCCGAAAGGAGAATGGAGGAGAAGGAATTGCGGCGTGGCCGTCTCCCCGGGGGGTGATTTCTCACTTTCTGTCTCTCTCTTTCTGGAGAGTGCATGCGCCCTATAGCAAAAACCTCCCCCCCATAAAAAAAAGAAATGCTCCATGTTTGAGACACTGGGCCTCTGGCTAGGATGAATTACTACTTACTGATCCCCTACCATCAAAACTTCTTCCTCATACAAAAAATGGAAGACACTCCAAATTACAAGAAAGGCCTAAAATCAGTAAGGCCACCAACAGTCCTTTCACCCCAAAGTTTAAAAATTCTCCCTTAAACAAAGAGTTAAAGAGAAAATTATATATAAAACAAAACTTCATAATTCCTTAAAACAGTATTAATACCAAACATCACATCTAAAGAAGAAATTGAAAAATGCTCTAGAGGGAATTCACTATGTTAAACATATAAATCCCAAAACAGAGAGAGGTGCAAAAACAGTCGATTCATAAACAGAAAAACAGTAACCTAACTAATACAGTAGCTAGTTCTCTGAGGAAAAATACATAAAACAGATTTCTAAAATAAAATATACAAATAATTTTTTATTATCAAAAAAGAAATGGAAAACATACAAAACAAAAATAATCACAGAAATAAAAGTAGTATCTTACTTCTTTGATTCATTTGTACAATAATAATTGTATTAAATGCTACATCTCTAAACAACAAACTGGAAGGACCCTGGGGGCCAGCAGGTGGCATGGTGGTTAAAAGAGCTGCCCGACGGTGGCTCAAGTCCTGGACCTGGTGGCTTGCTTTCTCACTTTCTCTCTTCCTCTCTGCCTGCTCAAACTGGAAAATAGTAATTATAAGGTTAAATAACTCTTTTTAAAAAATTGGGAGGACCCTTTCAACAACTCCAAAATGAAGCTTCCATCCAATTCTTTGCTATAGCAACATCTGAATGCAATTTACACATTAAATAAAAAAAAAAAAAAAAAAGGAGGGGGAGGGAAGGAAAGGGGCAGAAGTGTTTCTGATAGGGCATCACTATGTCACAATCCTCCCCCCTCCCACCCCAGCTGGCAAGAGCACAGGCTCACGCCACCCACCACACGCAGCCTGTTCTAGGTGGGCCAAGAAACAGAGCCAGGACCCAGTGCAGCCTCAGCCACCATAGTTGAGCCAATTTACACCATCCTTAATAAAAAGTGGACATATGTTATAAGATAACAGTATGCAAAAGGGAATTAAAATGCAATTGGAGACAACTATTTTAGGGGCGTGTGAAGATAACAACTGCTGAGCCCAAGCAAGATATCTGATAACTGTCCAACGGCTCAAGCACCAAATGACTTACGGAAGATCAGAAACTACCAATTCGATTGGAAATTTGATTGGAAGTGCAGACAACAGCACGAGGATGAGGAGACATTGGAGACACAGTGATAATTCTAGAAAGTTACTTTGAGCTTTTCTAATGTAAGAGAGCTAATGCACTAGTAAGTCACACACACACAAAATCCCCAAATACATCATCCAGCAGTTATGAGCTGCAGCAAATGAAAGGAGAAAAAAATGGGGGAAAAAAAACTAAAAGGAGGTGAGATATAGCTGCTTGGACAAACGACTTAGTATTAACATTAAGACACACCACCAGGTAATGAGGGGGGGAATCTGCAAAGGGGTGACACAGAGCAACTACAAGCGCGGCGAACGTGTGACTGCTTAGCGAGGGAGAACAGCTTCACAGCAATGTGGCCCTAGAGGTAGCACCACGCCAGAGACAGACAGTAACATACAGCAGAGAGAAAGGTAAACTGTATTAAGGAAACTCTATCGAGGAGCATGAGGAAGTATAAAGTACATTTTCAACCCACATGCCTCAACGTAGTTGTCGTTTTATAAGCCGCACTTAAGTTCCAATTACCTGAAAAATTTACTAAGAAACCTTGTTTCCTAGAAATGTCAGAGAAAAAAAGGTATTATTGTATATATCATAAATTTCATTAAGAACACTTTATTACTTGTATTCAAATGTTAAGTATTTTTAAAAGCAACTTACCCAGAGGAACCCCACCCCACAAAATAGATTTAACTCTATACAGACAAGAATTATATAAACATCTTTTTATCTAAATTTTTATTCAACACAATTTGTTTGGCAGTGTCAATAATGCTGCTCTGGGCTATCAGCAGTCCATAATAATACCTTTATCATCAACAACTGTTCAGTTAGCAATGACAGAACGATCACTGACCTATCCCAGGTTAGTGGGAAACAAATGAAATGTGTGCAAGACTTCAGAACGCTCCTCAAGCAACCAGGTGAAAAGAACAATCTTAACATATTGGGATCTTAACATATTATTGACTCTTAACGAAAAGATCAAATGATCAGTTCTAGTCGTCATGAATGACAGCACTACCCAAGCTACTGTAGGACATAACTCCACAACAAAGGAAGAAAATGAAAACGTACGATAACTGCACTTACGATGTAGGAAGCAGTCATACTTGAAACACCGCCTACAGAAAAGCGTGTGAAATGAGTGCAAGCTCTGCTCCCTCTGAACAGACTTAGCGTTTGGTCCATCTATGTTGGGGGTACATTCCGGAGGAAGTGCACCTGGGAGCTGCTGCTCGGTGAGTTCTTTATATCTGACAGGGACCGAGAAAAACATCAAGTGAATACGAAACAGAAGTCACTTTTTCCAAAATAAAGTTTCTAGAAGATTTTCATGTGTTATTTCTGATATTTACCTTGCCTAAAACACAAAAGAAAAAGAATTAAAGTATAACAACTTTTATGGGGGCAAAGAAGCATGCATAAATATTATGCATGGTATATCGACAATCAAATTTACTGTTAAGTTTCAGACATATCATGAAAAATATTGTATTGTTTTAATTCATTGGTATCCAGAAACATTTCCCTCCAGAGGCACTGCTGTCCCCGATACATGTGTGTGAGCATGTACGTACTTAATCTACCCACATGAGTGCCGGGTGGTGCTGAGTACCAAACACGCAGTGGGCCGCGTGTCTTGCACACACAGGGAACAGACAAAGTGGAGTGGCCTGTCGACCACGTTCATTTCCCTCGTAATAAACTCAAGTGGTGAAGCACATACCACCCACGGCAAGACTGCCTCAAAGAGCAAAGCTTACTTTTCCTTCAGTTCCTCTGCTGTGCCCTTATCTGGAAACATTGAGGAAATGGCTTCAAAAATTTTATCAGAAGGAAACTTCCGAGGTGGGCGGCTTTCCTTGTCTAAATTGAGCCATAGGGAAGAAAGAAAGAATGGAAGTAAACAGTTTCAATCCTTCATTTTCTCCACACAACTGTAACTCTGTAACAAAGCGGATTTTCCATGAAATCAACTTGTTTCCCTTACTTCTGACATGTTTTATGAGTGTGTGTGAAAGGCCTGTCAACAAAATTAAAATTCAAAGATGACGATTTCTGGAGTATTAGGAGGCAGAACACTGAGGTCTACTTCTGTGACAACAGCACTGGTCACCTCACCTCCAGGCTCTGTCTCCTCATCTGTGAAATGAGCTGAACTGGATGGTCACTAAGGTGCCTGGCTGTTATGAAAAAAAAAAAAGTACATGTCTTTAAATTGCAATTCTCCCCCAGATTCTTCTACACTGCCTTCATATGGGCTTTGAAAGTAGTGTCCACCAACTGTCAGCTCTGTGTTAGGACTGATAATGTTTCTGGTAAACCATATAATTACTGTGGACGAGTTAATCAGACCTGGGGGATCACCACAGGATTCTGGGTTCTGTTTCCTCTGAACAGTGTAATCTTGGTTTTTAAATTTTATTTATCATCATCATTATTATTATTATCATCTTTTAATCTGTTAGGGCATGTGTGCTCGCCAGAGACAGAGAAGGGAAAAGAGAGAAAACAAGCTGCCAGGTCCACAACTTGAACCTTGTTCGGCCATGTGGGAGTCCTGCGCCACCTGCTGGTCCAAGAACACTGTAATCTCTAGACGCATCTACTCAAATATAAAATGGATCTGATAATATCCACCTCATAGGGCTGCTGAGAGCAGTACGCGGTCATGTGCATGTGAAGTGGTTAGCATATGACCTGGGCACAACACCAAGGTCATATACTAGGGTGATGATTATGACAGCCCAGTGAAGCTCCCAAAAAATCAAATGCCTTTACTAGCCCAAGGAAAACAAATAAGCTCAGGTGGAGGATGAAATGCTGTAAATAATATTCTAATTTTGATCATATTTGTTACCATGATAGTTAATAAGAAAAAACAAAAAGAAAGAAGAAACTAAGCTCTCCTTTTCCTCTGTTGTTTTTGACAGGAAGCTGTAATGGCTACCACATGAACCTATCAACAATAATCATACATACCATCTCGGTTGTCCTCCAGATCTTTCTGTTTTTCTTCTCTCTCATCAGGGTCATCTCCATCATCGTCATCATCATCATCATTGTATTGACCAAGAGCATTCACCAGCTCCACGAAAATTTCATCATTTATAAACCCACATTCTGAAATTCACCAAGTCAATGTCAGAAACACAGGAGTTAGTGTGAGTGACAAAAATGCCCGTATGCCGAGACCAGCAGTTAGCGTAATGGCTATATCGCTGGATTCCCACATAGTCGAACGCAGTTCAAGTCCCGGACCCGGCAGCTTAAACTCATGCTGGGCGCGTGTGTGTGCGTGCCCAAGATCCTGGGAGGAAAATGGAGGAGAAGGGATTGCGGCATGGCCATCCGCCCTGGGGGGTGATTTCTCGCTTTCTGTCTCTCTGTCTCTCTCTGTCTTTCTGGCAAGCGCACACGTCCTATAGCAAAAACCTCTCCAAAAAAGAAAAAAAGAAAAAAAAAGAAAAAAAACGCACGTATGCCTTTTCTAAGTGGAAGACATAGCCAAAGCCAATCAGTCAGTACTATTAACATTGTTATTATTGAGGGGGAGAGAGATCATTTTCAGGACTGGCTTTAGGCAAAAGGCATAATTTGTCCTCAATCCCTGTCACTTTCTCTTCCATCCCCAGCGGTCTCAGCACCCAGAGCGCATCTCAGCCTGTGGGGACTAGCTCACTGTGGCCTCAGTCTCTTCGCAGGTGCCTGTCCTTTCATGATCACCTTGCTTCCCACTAATAATGAATGAGGATGTTACCACTATTCTCTCCCTTTCAGAAACTTTCACAGGACCTCCAGAGAACAAAAAAAACCTGCCAAGCCATGATTCTTTTTTCTTTCTTGCCATAAGCCATATGCACTGACCAAAGAGAGTCAGAGAGAAGAAAAGTGAAAAAGCATCCCCCTAGGGGTGATGGCCACACCTCAATCCTTTCTCTTCCATTCTCCTCCTGGGATTTCGGGCACACGCACACACACACATGCCTGGAGTGATTGTCAAGCCTGTGGGTCCAGGACTCAAACTGCTGTTGGCCATGTGGGAGTCCAACACCTTAACTACCACACCACCTACTGGTCCCAAGCCATGATTCTAATGATCAAATTTCAGATACTGCAAGCTTCTAATGGGGAATAAATTTCTAAACAGTAGGACTTCCTGGAGCCCATATGCAAAAAGAGCTGAGTCCCAATACACATTAATTTTACTACTAAAGAACTTTAAAATCTATATACAATTAAACAATTTCTATTTAATTTACATGTTGTTTTCTGCTATCACAACTATGGATAATTACTAGGTGGCAACCAATCCTTCAATTTAAAAACAGGAAAGGGGGGGACGTCAGGTAGCATGGTGGTTAAGGGTGCTAAACTCCCACATGGCCAACCGCAGTTTGAGTCCCTAACATGGCAGCTCTGCTTTCTTACTTTCTCTTTCTCTCTCTCTCACTCTGTCTCTAGTCAAATTAAAATAAATAAATAAACAAATAGTGCTAAATAAAGTAATTCTTCAAATAAAAATAAATAAAAACAGGGAAGGGACCCACAGATAGCATAATGGTTATGTCAATGATTCCCACGAGGCTGACCATGATTCGTGTCCTACACCCAGAGGCTTAAAACTCATGCCGGGCACACGTGCATGCATGCCCAAAATCCTGAGAGGAGAATGAAGGAGAAAGAATTGCGGGGTGGCTATCCCCCCCGCAGGGTGTGATTTCTTGCTTTCTGTCTCTCTTGTGGGTGCATGCGCCCTATAGCAAAAATCTCTCTCTTAAAAAAAAAGAAAAAACATGAAAAACACTGAAAAAAAATTATTTTTCTTTTTTGGAGAGATTTTTGCTATAGGGTGCGTGCGCTCGCCAGACAGACAGAGAGAGACAGAGGGACAGAAAGCAAGAAATAATCCCCCAGGGGGATGGCCACGCTGCAATCCCTTCTCCTCCGTTCTCCTCTCGGGATCTTGGGCACGCACACACACGCACCCGGCATGAGTTTTAAGTCACCAGGTCCAGGACGCGAACTGCGGTCGACTACGTGGGAGTCCAGTGACATAGCCATTACACTAACTGCTGGTCCCAACACTGAAAATTTTAACCTTATTGAGCCCAGGCCAGCCCTTTATAGTCCAGTACAAAGTTTAATTTTAATATAAAAAAAAAATTATACCCTATGTTTAATGAATCAAAATATCTCTCAATTCTTTAGCCTTTTTCTCCAAGAGAATATATGAGAAAAAAAAAAAAAAAAGGTTCACCTCTATCCCCATGTACTTTTCCATCATAATTTTTTATTAGTTCTTCAATGAAAGTGCCATCCTGGTCTAAAACTTCATCCCCCATATAAGGAATGTTATGTAAAACAGTTTCATCTTCCACCTAGAAGTAAAAAATATATTTAAAAAGCAGGTTTATACTAAGTATCAGAAAATTTTATAAAGTCAATGTGAAATAACTAAAATACAACAATGTTTTTCCCTAAGTAGATGTCTTCATTCAGTTCTCCATATTTAAATGATAGTCTGATAGCAAACTCTAAAAGTTATAAAGGAGAAAAGTACCTCTTAATACTAAGCATACCTAAGAAAACAAAAGGTGAAGGTTTCGAAAAACAGTTGAGAAGTACTATATTTACTTAATCTAACATACCAACAGTCATTACAAACATTACTATTATTGTATGTACCTCTAAGAAAGGAAAATATGCTGCGGATTACAGAGACTTTTTTTTATTGTCAAATGGCACATGTGCTTGCCAGAGACAGCGAGCAGGAGAAAGCACCTCCCTATGGAGTGTGGTCACACTCCAATCCTTTCTTCTCCATTTTCCCATCCCATTGGCATTTTGCAGAATGAACAAACATGTGGCTGGTGTGCTTCTCAAGTTGCCAGGGTCAGGACTCAAACTGCAGTCAGCAATGAGAAATCCAGCTCCCTTAACCTCTATGCTACGAGATCAGCACAGACATCAATTTTAAAACACGTTCTTATTTCAGATGTTAACAGGTGAGAAAGGCAAATGTGTCTCCAAATCTATACCACATGGTTTATCAATTGGTAAGTCAGCTAGGGCCCAGTCACTGTGGTACATGCCAAAATGCAATGCTGCATAAGCTGGGACACGGAGGCCCAGGTTCATATCTGGTCCACCCTCAAGGCCAGGTATGATGCTGCACACCTGTAATCCCAGCAACTCAGGGAGGTGGAGGCAGGAGGACTGTAAGCTCAACGTTGGCCTGGGCAAAATAGCAGACCATTTGTGGGGTACGGGGGGAGAGAAACAAATAGGCGTAGAAGTGTACACCTGTAGTCACAGCTGAGAGGCTGGGGCAAAAGGATTCCAACATGGACAGCCCTGTCTCTGATCAACCAATCCCAACACAGAGAGATTCTATCTTAAAATAAGTCTGTGTACATGTGTGTATAAATACACATGTATACATACACAGTGTATGTACACATGCACACAGAATCATGTACAAAATACCAATACTAAAACAACAATATGTTTTCTAAACATCACTTGATTGAGTCATTAAGACATTTAACAATAAAATTCTAGAGATGTAAAATAGACTATCAATGGCCATTAAAGTTTATGCCTAAAGGATTTATGCTTAACACATAAAATAGAATGATCTACAGTAACATAAATTACAGTTCAGTACTTAGATGAACGAGATGTACCAAAGTTGACAGTGCTGGTAAAGATGGCAGGTGAGTTTGTATCAGGTCTGAAGGACAAAAGGAGAGAAAAAGGGAGCTAGCTTTGCAGAGAAGAGTCAATCAAAGAAATGCTCAGAAAGGTTGGAGCACTGAAAGAACACGAGGGACAGAGAGCCGACATTCATGGGAGAAAGAGAATGTCCAGGAAACAATTAAATGACCATAATCGTAGATAAAGACTCCACAGGTCTTAAGCACGTGTTTAAGAAAACTAATTCAAAGTATGGATAGGCTTAAGTCTCAAGATGCCTTTGGACAGAGATTTGGTTACAGACAGATTTTCAGAAACACAATTCTGATAAACAGAACAGACAGGCTAAGCCTGACTAGGAGAATGCAGCGGCTATTTAGATGGTCAGATGGCACGGGCTGGGGTCAGAAACAGACCACGCTGAGCAGGGAAGACAAACTGGACAGGCGGGTGACTGCCAAGCAGGGGCAGGCAGGCAATACGGAGAAAAGACAAAAACTTCCAAAACCTCTGGATAACAAATTCAGGACAACTGGAGAGTTCCTAAAGATAATAGTACCTTAGACAAACAAGGAAAAAGGAAATTAGAAGGGGATAATTAGGTATAAAATGAAAATTTAGATTTAATCTTCTGATATATTGGCTCAGGCTCCTGGACACACTGGAGTCCTGTCTCCACCTCCTCTCACTCGCGCTAACCTCATTTAAAACAGAAGAGTGGAGTTAGGGAAGACATTAGAAACACCTAATTTTTAAAAAGCTAGTAAGTAATTCTCTAAAGTAGGATACAAAGGATTTCCATGTCTAGTAAGTAATTCTCTAAAGTAGGATACAAATTATTTCCATCAATATTTTATTGGCCTTACTATTTTATATGTATCAGGCAACTAATAAAATGATGTATTTTTACTTAACAGTCAAGAACGCATACTCCACGTTCTTTTTTGGTCCATCCTCTTTCATTCTACTTCCATAAAGAATTAAATGTTAGCACTTTATTACAAGAGCTGTTGGGTCAGTGGGAGAGGTGTTTGAGTGTGTTTTACAAGGCTGAGTATACCTCATACTGCACATTTTCACTTCACATGTTGCCCAAAGTATTTTAAATAACAAGTTCTCAATGAACAGAACTCCAAAGTCAGACTGGGACTGTAGGACACTGGCTGGCTCCCAAGATAAGAATGATATGCTTCGTCTTTTAAATATTTGTAATCATAGGTGTGGTTATTGATTAGCACTTTTCCTTTAGAAAATACAGAAAAGAGCAATACTGAAAAGGCTTTAAGAAAATACTAACCAATTTTTAAAGTCACTCTAAGTGCTATAATTTTGATAGTTTCACAGTGACAGAAATTAATCTATGCTTTTATTTAAAATAAGTTATGAGCAAATAAGCAGGAGACATATTATTTACATACCATAAAATTCTGCTGTAGGGGGGACCAAGAGTACATGATGGGTACTGAAGCAACTGCGTTCAGAGTCTTTAACGGGATGACTTGTGTTGGAAAATCCAAGTCACTGGTCACCGAACACTACAACAGAAAAGACGCAACGGACCCTTAAGAACAGAAAGACGTTCAGCTGCAGCTACCATACTGTAAAGAGATGCTGCTTACTTCAACAGTTCTGAAAAACAGGATCTTCACCTAAGACAGCAAAGGTTCTCTTTCTGACTGAGGTGAAAAAATTATTCACATTTTCCATGTTTTCAGAACAGTCCAATCCTTTCCATACTTACCAATAAACATCAAAATCTGTACTCAAGTTAGTGTCGATGTAACTACTCTACACTCCCACTATGAATTCCTAGCCCACGCTTCGTTTCTATCATATGGAAACCACACAGGACGGTAATATGCGGGGTCACTGGGAAAGCCATAAAGAATCTCTCTACGCCAAATGCATCAGGACTTTTCCAACGACCCAGTATTTACTAAGTATGCCACTTAAATCTTAATAAAAACAATCAAAGTTTTTAGGCTAATCTTTCTTTCATTTATTTATTTTTAAGATTTTTGTAACAGGACACATGCGCTCATGGGAGTGGGGAAGGGCGACAAATCACCCACCCGGGGGGGAGGGGGTGGCCGTGCCACAAGCTCTCCTCCTCCATTCTCAGGATTTTGAGCACGAGCACACACACGCCCGCGCCTGGTATTTTATTTTACGCTGCTGGGTCTGAGACTCAGATTGCAGAGTGGACCATGTGGGATCCAGTGTAACTGCTACACCACCTGCTGGTCCCCCAGGTTAATCTTTCTTTTCTTTTTTTTAGAGAGATTTTTGCCATAGGGCATGCATGCTTGCCAGAGACACAGAGACACAGAGAGAATGAAAGTGAGAAATTACTCATCCCTTCTACCCCATTCTCCTCAGGACTCTGGGAACAGATGCACACATATTCAGTCTAAGTTTTAAGCCACCGGGTCCAGGACTTAACTGCGGTTGACCACATGGGAGGCTGCTTACTTCAACAGTTCTGAAAAACAGGATCTTCACCTAAGACAGCAAAGGTTCTCTTTCTGACTGAGGTGAAAAAATTATTCACATTTTCCATGTTTTCAGAACAGTCCAATCCTTTCCATACTTACCAATAAACATCAAAATCTGTACTCAAGTTAGTGTCGATGTAACTACTCTACACTCCCACTATGAATTCCTAGCCCACGCTTCGTTTCTATCATATGGAAACCACACAGGACGGTAATATGCGGGGTCACTGGGAAAGCCATAAAGAATCTCTCTACGCCAAATGCATCAGGACTTTTCCAACGACCCAGTATTTACTAAGTATGCCACTTAAATCTTAATAAAAACAATCAAAGTTTTTAGGCTAATCTTTCTTTCATTTATTTATTTTTAAGATTTTTGTAACAGGACACATGCGCTCATGGGAGTGGGGAAGGGCGACAAATCACCCACCCGGGGGGGAGGGGGTGGCCGTGCCACAAGCTCTCCTCCTCCATTCTCAGGATTTTGAGCACGAGCACACACACGCCCGCGCCTGGTATTTTATTTTACGCTGCTGGGTCTGAGACTCAGATTGCAGAGTGGACCATGTGGGATCCAGTGTAACTGCTACACCACCTGCTGGTCCCCCAGGTTAATCTTTCTTTTCTTTTTTTTAGAGAGATTTTTGCCATAGGGCATGCATGCTTGCCAGAGACACAGAGACACAGAGAGAATGAAAGTGAGAAATTACTCATCCCTTCTACCCCATTCTCCTCAGGACTCTGGGAACAGATGCACACATATTCAGTCTAAGTTTTAAGCCACCGGGTCCAGGACTTAACTGCGGTTGACCACATGGGAGTCCAGTGACGTAACCATTATGCCACCTGCTTGTCGCAACCTTTATCTTTATATTTACTTTTCAAAAATCAAGTGGCATTTGCTGGTATTATTAGATGACGCACAATTATTAAGAATAATAGACTCCTTTTGATTTAACAAAATAAATTTGAATATCTGCAGAAGTGTAATCTCTAAATTAGTAAGTACTTCCTACATACTAGGCACTGTTTTAAACACGCTGCGTGCCCATCATATTCAGTCCCCGTTACAACGTTGTAAGATGGGTACTATTCTTAACTCCCATTTTTGCAAGTGAAGAAACCAAGGTGCAGACAGGGTGAGTAACTTGCCGAAGGTCATACAGAATGTCTCCACAATCTGGAGTCTCTGCCCTTACCCACCATCATAGAGATTGTCAGACAGCATATTTCTACAATGTTTAAGTGCATATAAGCCTTGAAACACGGTACTTCTCATCATCTACAATGGTATGCTTTCAAGACACACCATCGTCTTTTGCATTACTAACAAAAAAATGTTGCCAAACTGTAACAATGCTTTGTTATCACTAAGATGCATGTTGGTTACAGATGTTAAAATATTTCAACCTTTGCATTTCTAGATCTGTGAAATATGGTAAAAATCTGCATCCAAATAATAGCAGCACTTCCCATTCTGTCTAGGAATCTGGATTTACATTGAGAAAACGATAACCTAATTATCAGGCCTCTAGAACCTTTTCAAAAATAACCTAGATATACATTCATAATCTGTACTCAATGAAAATAAGCAAAAAGAACTGAAATAGTAAAATGAAACAAAAAAGTCATGTATATACACATTTACATATTGCATGTTAAGTTTTTATTCAGATGTCTTAGAACCAGCAGGACTAGGTCTGATGAAATCAACTTAACTCTTGCCTACAAGCTGCACTGAGCTCAGCGCTGCATCGGGCTGGTGAGAGCTCTTGGCGCGGTAAGTTTAGGGTAGAGTAGCACGTACTATGTTGAGGGCACTGTGCTACGTGCTTACATACATCATTTTTTTTTTTAAGAGAGATCTTTGCTATAGGGCACGTGCACTCACCAGAGAGTCAGTGAGAAATCACTCCCCTCTCATAATTTGGGGTATGCCTGCACACACGCCTGATGTAGAGTTTCAAGCCGCCAGGTCCAGGACCCGAACCGCTGGAACTCCCAACTATGTGGGAGTCTAGCAATGTGGCCCTTACAGCATCTGCTGGCCCCTATATACAGGTAAGTTTAGGGTAGAGTAGCACGTACTATGTTGAGGGCACTGTGCTACGTGCTTACATACATCATTTTTTTTTTAAGAGAGATCTTTGCTATAGGGCACGTGCACTCACCAGAGAGTCAGTGAGAAATCACTCCCCTCTCATAATTTGGGGTATGCCTGCACACACGCCTGATGTAGAGTTTCAAGCCGCCAGGTCCAGGACCCGAACCGCTGGAACTCCCAACTATGTGGGAGTCTAGCAATGTGGCCCTTACAGCATCTGCTGGCCCCTATATACATCATCTTAACAATTCCTTATTACAACCTTAGGACACAGGTAGTTTTAGCATCACAACTTCACAAAGAGAGGACTGAGGTTTAGAGAAATTAAATAATTTGCCTAGTAAGAAAGGTAGTAAGTTACAAAATCAGAAGTAAAACCTAAGCCTGACTGCAAAGTCCAAGAGCTTAATTACTGAGCTTCAATTTTTGCCCATGAGATGTCAGTAAAGTGAAATATCTGCCATATGGAAAACAGAGACCTACGACAATGTTCTAGGAGCAACTTCTCCCCAACGTCATCTTATTCCTGTCCCTGTCAAGTCTTCTTCTTCCTTCTTTCTACTCATGGGTAAATGTTGGGGTGAGAGCTGGTTATAATAACTGGATAAAGTATTACATACCATCCAGTGATTTTAAAATTCAAAATAATTCTCATTTCTTAAAAAACAAAGATTCTGGATTTTGTTTTAAAGTTGGTGGGGATAAATCAACTCTGCGGCTTTAATTCTGAAGATGAGCTGCCTTTAAAACGTACGGAGCAGCAGCTGCCAGTTGCCTCTCCCACTCTTGACTTATTCCTGTTTTAACGTTTACATCCAAGGTCACAGGTAAGGGTGGACAGTTGGCCGTGCTTTGCGACTACTAGATAAGCAGGACGCTGGCTCTGCTTCATCCACGTTTGCTCTGGCAGTGCAGAAAATGCTGAGCGTGCTGACGTCAGCCGACGACTGCGAGGGCTGAAGATAAGAAGGCCGAGCTCGAGCGCAGAGTGCTCCTTCTGACCCATACCCAGTGCTCCGTCAGCTCCATTCTGAGTCAAACAAGAACACCCAGGGACAGGAAGTAAGTTCTCAGGACGCAAAAGCGGCAAAGTGTGGTTTGAAACGCTCTGTGTTGAAATAATACTCAGCAGTATCTCAAAAATATATACATATATACTAAGCACTCAAAATACGTTTCTGGAAAGGACAGTCTACATTTGCTGATTTTTTTCCGACGAGGCCCTTAACTTCCATTTCTGCTGATAGCTAAGAGAGCACCTATTTAGAACACTGATGATCTACCTGCACCGCCATCATCTTTAGAGGACTCCTAGAAACCTATCCCCCCCTTTAACTGCTAGCCTTCACTCAACACCATATGCCTTTCTTTCATTTATGAAGTAATATTTAAGGGCAACAGCATCTGCTGGTAACACAAGTGGGGAACACTTACCTACTGACTTACAGGAAAATGTATCATCCTTGACAGTTTACTTAACTAAGCCTCATACCACTCACAGTAAGGAAAAGAATCCTGTCCTCACGGTCTCTCTGCATTCTACCTGACCAGAGTCATGCACCCTGGACTCGGGCACTCACAGGAGACCTGGATCAACAAGTTAAACCCTCTGATTCTGGTTCCACATTGAGCATCACAACAAAAGCTATTCCCACACTCGTCATCAGTGGCAAAGGAAGAAAGTACAGTCGCTAAGGATGCTACATTTTCAGAGAAATGCAGCTTACTGGCAAGTGACCAGGTTGCTCTGAGGAAGGTGGACTCACATCACCCAGCTGATACAATGGGCGACCGTATGGCTGGACCACTGGCAGCTGGAGAGGAAGGTAAAGCCAAAAATAGGAGTTGGAGGAGGACACAACCAAACTGAGACTCTTGGCAGAAGGCTGGTTCCAAGTAAAAACTGGGTTATGGAAAATCATGGAGGGAAGAGCAGGTGAATGGCCTTCAGGGAAGGGTAAGAAATTAATACACCCTACAGTGCCAAGCACTGTCTAGAAATCTGACCAAAGTTCATTTCTTTAAAATTCACCACTACCCTGTGAGGAAGGTATGATTCCCGACTTTACAGCAGGACATCTCAGAGGACAACAGCCACAGCCGCCCCACCTCTGAAGGACCTTTACCATGAGAAGGGCTGTGTCCAACCTCTGCACAGAGGGGAGCATCCATCAGCCACGTCGGCGTGGTCTTGGGTACCGGCTGGCCCATTCACCACACGGAGATGTGAGGCTTGCTGACCTTGCTGAGTGTCCCCCGGCTTCTCCATAAGAACAATGAGGGAGATGTAAGAAGGCCACTGTCCTGGCAGAGAAAGGCCAGAGGAAAGCATCGGCTCCCACTGACCCTAGAAAAAAGCTAAGGATAATTTCTGAAACTCTCCTAGGATCTTCGGGATAGGAGGAAAGAAGTGAAGAAACTCACCACCGTCTGAAAACAGCCAGGCCTTCCGGTGAAAACAACAGTGCACATCCCTTAGATTCAGATTAACTATGTGAAGGAGGTATTGAAGAAAACACTGGGGTAGGATAAATGTCAACTTTTTGAGTAAAGTTAAGAGAAGCTCAACAAAGGAAGGGAATTCCTAACCAGGCTTAAAAGTAAAAGAAGAGATGAGTAACTGAAGGAGACCATCTTGAACAAAACAAGTGGGTTGAACAGGAGAGAGACAGAAATGAAAATGCCAAAAAACCCCAAAGGCCTGGATGCAGACATATGTAATAAAAGCAACCAATTCAGGGTTCCAGAGTAAAGAAATGAAGAACAAGGGTTCACACCAGATTATTAAGTATTCCAGTTTTTGTTGTTAAGTATGTATTTTCTAGAACCATCCCATACTGGGGGAAGAACCTCAACCCTGCAACCTAAGGCCATTGCTCCCAAGGGCACTGTCACCCTCTACATGTCACTGCCTACACCTCAGGGTGGAGGGGCACACCACCACATCTAGCTGTTAACACAGAACATTCTGAAATTACCAACACAATTTCAGTGCCTCTCCAAACCCTTGCTTCAGAGATCTTAAATGCAAGGGACCATCAACATTCGAACCCAATTAATTCTAGGTAAAAACCAAATACAGTGTGGGTCTGAAGAGGGCTGTTAAGGTAAATCATCCCCTCATAGCCTGCAGTTTTGGTAAAATACTCAAGATGAGAAAAGGAACAATAGTGATAAGACATAAGATGGTAAAACTATGGGGCCAGGTGGCATGGTGGCAAAGGCGCCAGACTCCCACATGGCTGACCATGGTTCAAGTCCAGACCTGATGGCTTGCTTTCTGACTTTCCCTCTCGGGCCAGCAGGTAGTGTGATGATTAAGGTTCTGGGCTCCCACCTGGTCAACCGTGGTTCAAGTCCTGGACCTGGTGGCTTTCTCTCTCACTTTCTCTCACTACCTGGTGAGCACATATGTCCTATAGCAAATTTAAAATAATAATAAATAAAATTAAATAATTCTTTTTAAAAAAAAATGGTCAAACTACAAAACATTGAGGAAAAAAGACACATGGAGCAGGTAGCTAGAGCCCAGTTCATCATTACATGCAAATTCAAGTTATCTAATTCAAGAAATGTCCAGTGAGTAGAAAACAAGACAATCTCTGTCACTGGGAAGAAAAGGAAGACCATTAAGAAATGGACCAGAGTGCAAAATAAGCTGTAAGCTATGGCAGCAAAACTGTCTTGAAGCCTTGATTACAGGAGTGGATGTGGGTTTAATGCCACACAGTGGTAGAGGTACCAGGTATAAATGAATGGGCAAGATTGACTCTGGCTGTGGGCTCTGAGAGAAATGCCCGAGATTTTGCTCTGGAGGGCAAAGAAGAAATGGGTGACTGGAGGTGGGCTGACCCTGCTGAGCCTCACAAGTTGGTTTGCAAATGACCCTTAACTGTTGACCAGTATCCAATAACAAGTGTTAAGACAACCAGAAAGTTCATAGAAAAAATTAAAAACCCAATCCAGGGTCAGTACCATAGCAGTCAAGCCCTGCATATAGGAGGCTGAATCCCACATGGCCGACCACAGTTCAAGACCCAGCCCCAGAGGCTTGAAAAACTCCACTGGGTACATGTGCAAGAAACAAAAATAAAACAAATGAAAAAAACACTCTGCACATCAAAGTAAAGCCCTGATGAGTTAAATGATGTTAGAGTATAAAAATGAAAACAGATTACTAAAAAGGGGAATTTATCATTTTGAAGTTGACAAATGACTTAACACAAAAATTTTTAAAATAACCAAAACATATGAGAAATAACATAAAAATGGAAAAAATATCTGTAAAACAGATCATTAAAGAAATACTGGACGAGGTCAATAGCCTGGTGGTTAAAGGAGCCAGATCCCAGGTGTCAGACCATGCAGTTCAAACACTCAGCCAGGTGGCTTGACAGATGCATGTGTATGCATGTTCAAAATCTGAACAAGATGGAGAAATGAGCAAGGGAGTGAAACATGACCATGCCCCATGGGGAGAGGGTCTTCTCTCTTCCTTTTCTGGCAGTGGTACACTTCCTATGTTAAAAAGAAAAAGTGTAAATATATATAAAGTCTATAAAACACAAGAAAGGGAACCAGCAGTTAGTGTAATGGCTATGTCGCTGGACTCCCACGAGAAATCACCCTCCGGGGGGATGGTCACGCCGCAATCCCTTCTCCTCCATTCTCCTCTCAGGATCTTGGGCACGCAGGCACACGCGCCCAGCGTGAGATTAAGCCATCGGGTCCAGGATGCGAACCGCGGTCGACTACGTGGGAGTCCAGCGACATAGCAATTATGCTAACTGCTGGTTCCCTATTTCTTGGAACTTTTTACAAAATTACTCAAAAGATGCACAGGCATTCATGAATGATGTCCACTACAGCACTATCTGTAAAAGTAAGAAACAAAAACCTAAATGCTCATCAATTAAGAATTGGGAAATAAATTATGACATATGCACAGTAGCAAACACTGCATCTTAAAGGGAATGAAAACTGTCAGGACAGAGGGTGTAGACTGGTGACCCAAAATAGCAGGCATGTATTATCTGGCCAGCAGTTTTTTAAATAGAGTACATATTAACATGCTAGAATATACAAAGAGGAATTTGAAAGAATAAATGACAGAGGTATTGGTCTACAGGGACTTTTGGCTTCTGTTTTTTATATCTTCTGTGTTACTTAAAAATTTTTATAACAATCACTTTACAGTGACCGCTTAATTGGAGAAAATAAGATAAAACTCTTAAGCAAGTTTCATTAATGTAATAGATACATTGGCTAGATAAAACTGCCTTACCAGTTGTAGGTTAGCTTGTGAAATCTGTCCAACCCTCCCAACTTTTCTTCAAGTAGTAATTCTTTTATAAAATTAGAAGCAAAAAAAACAGAATCCTAACCAGTGAATTTAAGACAATCCAAATTACCAAGTTAAATATGACAAAAGTTCTAGCTTTGATAAAATTTTATTTATTCAGAGAATAAAGTCTTATTTTTTTTAGAGAGATTTTTGCAAGAGTGCATGTGCCTGTTGGAGAGACATAAAGATACAGAGAGACAGAAAGCGAGAAATCACCCCCTGGGGAGAATGGCCACGCCGCAATCCCTTCTCCATTCTCCTCTCAGTATTTTGGGCACACACACCTAGCATGAGCTTTAAGCCATAAAATCCAGTACTCAAACCATGGTTGGCCATGTGGGAGACCAGCAACGTAACTATTACACCATCTGCTGGTCCCTGAGAATAAGGCAATTTTTAACATTCCAGAATACGTAAGCACTTGGTTTGGTTTGGCTTTTATAGGAAGTGGCCCAAATCTGAGCAAACATGGTGACCTTCAAACACATGCAGAAACGTGGTCCCATGGACGTACAAGACAATGAACACCATTAACATGTGAATACATTAGCTACCTCTGTGTCCTCAAAACTGCAAGGCAGTATCAGTAAAAGGAAGTCGCATGTGTTCATCAGAATTGGCCTGAGAAGATTAGAGAAAACGTATATAGAACTACATAGCACCAGGTGTCTTTACATCTTCAGCCAATTAATATCTGAAAACAACTGGTTTTGTATTCCACTTCCCAGTCCCCCCTTTTCTGCTCTTTAAAAGAATAAACCTGGGAAAAGTTCGGGGCCATGGCTGCCTCCATCAGAGGAGCCGGGACCACTCAACCCCCGCTTCTCTTTTCTTGTGTCTTTGTGTGTTTATCTCTATGTTTACTTTCAAATCCACGACTGACTGCCCCCCTCCTCACAGCACACGTTCATCGAGCCATGTGAGACAGGTTTCATTTTGTATTGTTTTTAAATAGTTATCAAAATTTGGTTTTGTGGGACCAGCAGATGGCATAATGGTTACATTGCTGGATTCCCACATGGTCGACCATAGTTTGAGCCCCAGACCTGCGGCTTGAAACTCATAGCAGGCATATGTACATATATGCCCAAAATCCTGAGAGGAGAGTGAAGGGATTGCAACATGGCCATCACACCTGGGGGGTGATTTCTCACTTTCTGTCTCTCTTTCTCTCTCCAGCAAGAATATGCATCCTATAGCAAAAATCTCTCTCTCAAAAAAATTGTTTTGCATTTGGGGAAAAGACATGGTATTTCGCAGTCAGTTTAACAATAAATTTTTTAAAGTATTCATTCATTTGTTAGTCAGTTGGTCACAGGATGTGTACACTTACCCTGGGGAGAAAAGGGGGAAAGTGAGAAATGCATTATTGGCAGGATATTTTTATTAAGTTATTAATCATTACCATTTGTCCAGAAGACAAGCAATTTCTCTCTCAGTCATTATATGGATAGGAAAAATTTTGATATGAAGAATCAATGAATGAAAGTGGCTTGTTTTTTTTAGCAAAAAATAGACAAAAGCACAAAAAAAAAAAAATGCACTAAGGAGAACTTTAAGAGTAACTTCTGGGAACAAGCAGGTGGCGTAATGGGTATGTCACTGGACTCCCAAGTGGTCGACTGCGGTTCACATCCTAGACCCGATGGGCTTAAACTCACAGCAGATGTGTGTGCCCAAGATCCCAAGAAGAGAATGGAGGAGAAGGGATTGCGGTGTGGCCCCAGGGAGGATGATTTCTCACTTTGTCTCTCTGTCCCACGAGAGATGATTTCTCGCTTTCTGTCTCTCTGTCTGTCTCTCTCTCTGGCAAGTGCACATGCCCTACAGTAAAAACCTCCCAAAAAAAAAGAAAGAAAGAAAGAAAACAAAACAAAAAAAGAGTAACTCCTAGTCCTGTTTCTTCATTAAAATTTAAAAACAAACAAAACAGACTGAAGAACAGAACTACCAATATGAAGACTCAGAGAAGACAGTTTTTACTCGTTGATAGGAAGTAATGAAAGTGACATGGAAACAAGGTTGGGATAAACAGTATGGTCACAAGATGTACGTCTCTTGGCTTCTGTTTCCCTCAATGGCATGTGAAAGCAGGGTACTCCTCAAAAAGATTCGCTGAAGAGCAAAGGAATTGACTGTAAAACATACCCCGTCCTTCAAGAACTCAGAAGTCATTTTTAAAAGAAAAAATAGGAACATACTCTGTATTAAAATTCTATAGATGACACCGCTCAGATTCTGTAACTTTAATAACAAAAACTAGATATCCCAAAGCATCTTTAAAAGGCATTAGGAAAACAACATAATAAAGTTGTAGTCCCTTGGTTCAACTACAGAACTCATTCATCTGAAGTCAGCATGTCCGGCAGACACTTCATTAGATCATTAGGTCAAATTTGTCGGATATTCTTTATCAGAAAAAATGAGCCATGGGACCAGCAGTTGGCATAGTGGCTATGTCGCTGGACTCCCATGTAGTCGACTACGGCTGGAGTCCCGGACGCGGCAGCTTAAACTCACGTCGGGCACGTGTGCGTGCATGCCCAAGATCCTGAGAGGAGAATGGAGAAGGGATTGCGGAGTGGACATCCCCCTGGGGGGTGGGGGGTGATTTCTCGCTTTCTGTCTCTTTGTCTCTGTCTTTTTGGCAAGCACATGTGCCCTACAGCAAAAACCTCTCCAAAAAGAAGAAAAAATTAGTCATTTTAAAACTGAATGTATCTACTTCCACAACTACAAAAGGGAGTAAAGTCTAAGACAAGGCTGAAGAACTGAAAACTGTCGATTCATCATGCTGCAGAGGGTGTAAATTGAAGGCATCAGCACTTACATACAATTATTTTATAAAAATAAGCAGTTAATTAAAACAACGCCATGCTGGCACTTCAAGGGTTGAACCCTATAGACTACATGCTTACATCAACATGGCAGTCTGAAATTCTGCCAGGCCAACTACTAAGAAAGTCTTTGCAAACAGCTCACTTGAACTTTCTCCTCCAACTTGACCTACTTTAGACTACTTTTAAACTTTCAAAGCATGACATTAATATGTAGATGGAAATGCTCAAACCAAAGAAAAATATTCTCATCTGAAAAGTCAGGAGGTTAGACTATGAGATCACCAAAGTCCTTGTCTGCTCTAAAACTTTATGATTTATTATGATAACACCAAAAAGCTTATCGAAACTGTATAATCCTTCAGCTTCTAGTCAGTGATGATGGTTTTAAAGTGTGTGTGTGTGTGCATAAAAGACAACTCACTTGAAACAGAATCAACTACCAACAATGCTTTGAGCAGGCCAGAGTTCTATGTAATAAACACTGAATTCCTAAGGAAAGGAATGATTGTCCTCCTATTCCCCTAGCATTTTGTGAAACTGTTTTTTCTCAACTGGTGTGAGGTTACTGTGGAATACTAAGTTTAGAAAACAAAATTCCGTTTTATTAAAATGATCATTTCTTCTAACAATTTCTCAGATAAATCACCAAAAAGTACGGTATCTTTACATGCAATGATTTATCTCCATTGGACAAATTTAAAAGCAAAACTGAATCAGCAAATATCCACTTTAATTTAATAAACTACATTCCTAAACATAACGCTACAACTGACTCCAAGAGCAATTCGAGTTGCACATGCCCTTTACTATTATTTCTCAACGTGTCTGAGCAAACGATGCTCTCTGGGTTCCCGTCAGATCATTAGAACAAGCAAACTGCCCTGACTCTCAGAAGGCTCCGTTTTCTGCCTAGGGAAAAAGGCGTGACACAACCACCATCATGAAAATGAAAAGAGGTGGCGCATGCAGGGTCTCTATCTAGCACAATACAGGAAACACTACTGCTACCTTATTTGTAAATCAAAGTTGGGCTTTCAGGAACAATTTGAGATCTGTAATAGATGGCAAAAATAGGTATCCCATGTAAATCTACCTCATTTCTCCAAATTTCTAAGATTTCTCCAGGAAAAGAAAAAATTAGGTTTGTTTATTCTTCACTTCAAATTTTCAAGAAGTGAGCCAGTCCATGGACTGGTGTAGTTAAGAGAGCCCGATCCCACATGGACGACCATGCGGTTCAAGTCCCAACTTGCCAATTTGTCTGCTCAAAATCCTGACAGGATGAAGAAATGAAGGAGAAGGGGTTACAGCATAACAACACCCCACTGGGGGCTGGGGCAGAAGCAGTGCTTCTCCCTCTTTCTCTCCCCACTCTCTCTGCTCAGTGCATCACCCTTCTGGCAGATTAAAAAAAAAAAAAAATCCAAAAGGTCATCAGACAAAACATTCAAGAATTACTTAAAAGGCCCATCCTTATTTCCTTTGAGAATGTCCTGAGGGGCATAAAAAGAATCCTTTCACCCTGAGTATATTAGTAAAAGCCATTGACCTCTAACATCTAGGTTCTGACCAGTGCCAGACACTGGGAAGTGTTAGCATATAAGATGTACTTACACCACTGTAAGCCTGAGCTTTAAAAATTAGTCACCTGACAAAATGCATAAACAACTAGGAATCATTCCAAGTCATGGATCACCAACAAGACAACCATGATATGGCCAGCCACAATGGTACAGCAGTAACCATGTGAAGTCACATGTAAGATCCTGCGTTCATAGCCCAAGGTCTCTCTACACATGCCAGGCACACGTGCCCGTGCCTGTGCCTGTGCCTGTGCCTGGCTGGCTGAGGCTGAGTGAAGATCCTTTTGCGGGTGCCTGTGTCTGCCTGTCTCTCTCTCTCTGTCTATCTGACTCGAGAGAGAGAGTTTTTTAAACGTTAATTTTTATTTATTTATTTATTTTTGTTAGAGGTCATCAATGTGTGCTTGTGCGATATGAAAGAGAGAAGGAAACTGAGAAAGCATCCTCCATGGGGGATGGTCACACCACAGTCTTTTCTCCTCCATCTCTCCCTTCAGGATTTTGAGTACACACACACAAGCGCCCAGAATGCTTCTCAAGTCAGTGTGTCTGGATGCAGACCTCGTAGTCAGCCATGTGGGATCCAGCCACCTTAACAACCATGCCACAGGCTAGCCCTATAAATAAATTTAAAAACAAACAAAAACACTATAACATCACTGAAATCACCATGGGTTTGTGTCTATGCTATCGTGATATCACTGACAAGTAGCTGAAGCCACGGGTTACGATCTTGAAAGGCTTCATATGATACAAATTATTGCTTATTACAATAATGTTATACGAAAATGACTACTCCTTGAAAAATATTGAAGAACAAATTCCATTGTTTAGATATTTCCCATGATTAGACAAATAAACATTTACTACGTAACATAATCTTAATTCTAAATCACCTTCTCCCCTCTTTTTGCTTTAAGTCTCATTTAAATATTCTATGCCTGAACTAGAACCCTACTGAAGGGCTTTAAACTGTTTAGGATTCTGCCACTTCTTCTCATCTTGCTGCAACTGTATTTTAAGGAACCTCTTAATGATATATTCTACCATAGATTTATTGCCTTTCTTTGAAAACAGGAAACTCGGATTAATATCTACTTCTCTCAAAAAATGCCATGGGAAAAAAATTCTAATTTCTCAACACTGACTTTAAAAATCAATTTAGAGCCTTAGCCTTTGAACAAAATGATTTAAAAAAAAAAAAAAAAAAAAGCTTTCTCAGTCATTGATATGAAAAGAAAACATTTCTTTCCACATGGCTAATTCATATTGGGGCAGGGAGACAACAAAGGGTCAGGAAGCCTTGCTCTAAATGGTGATCTGATGAGGACGGTGAGAGTAATTAATTTTTCTATTTTTAAATCAAATCTAGGACTCTCATCTGGTAACAAAGTATATTCTAAACACTCAGAACTCAGTTACAGGAAGAGCTAGCAGTGGGACCAAAGCAGTCATTAATAGTTGCACATTAAAAAGAAAACAGCAATAAAAAGATGGACATCCTTAGGTCAATTACCTCCTCCCAATAACCAACCAACAGTAAAAACCAAAATGTGCTGATAATCACTACAACACATGTTAACCAACCTCCCTAGTCCCGCGCAATGAGCTCACAGAAGTCATGATGTGCACAGGCTGTATCCTTCGCTGTTTCCATTCTTGGTTTAAGATTTCCGTTCTTTCCAAAATTTTTTGACGATTGGAACTAAACATACTCTTTAAAAAAAAAAAAAAAGAAGAGAAGAAAATTGTTCATTGTTAGTAAATGTGTAAATTTCTAAAGCAAGTTAAAATGTAGTGATTTCTCAAAAACATCAGGAACATTTCCTCAAATGCATACAGATTTTACACTAGATTGCAGTTTCCCACATCTGAACAATACAAAAACTAGCATATTTATTATTTTATTGCAAGTGAGAGGGTTACAGGAAGTAATTTCCATCCTTTGTTAACTTAAAAAAGTCACAATGACTCTAGAAACATAAAATCATAAAACACATTCCTTTATATTTGGGCCCTGAGAGTACACATGCAATATAAAGGTACACTAAAGAGACTGATTCCCAAGTAGGTGGAACAACCGTTAGATTAAAATCTTCCCAGTATCATTAATGTGCATGGTACAATATTAATTAAGAAAGCTCAAAGAACTTAACATCCAAGTCTTCATTTATCTTACTGTAAATATGACTTTGGCTGAAAATGTGTGGTTTCAAACTAAAACTTTTTTTAACTTTACAAAGGGAAAACTATCTTCAATTGTATATGCATTTCACAAAAGATGAAATTATACCTTTACTTCA
>NW_006159440.1:526794-528105 GCF_000334495.1 Tupaia belangeri chinensis | reverse complement strand
GAACCGCTTGAGCTGTCTCAGTCGCATGTACTCTGATTTTACACGCTTCCGCCAACAAACTGGTCCCTTCTCAGATTTCTTCCCAGTCTGGCCCATGATTATTCTAAAAGCAATGGTTTCATATTAAAATCACTAATCTAACCAGCCTAAATAGGATCACCTGTGTTTTAATCCCCAGCAATCTAACCATGAACAAAGAAATAGCACATATTCCACTACTGATTATTTCCAGAAGGGTACTCATTTGTTTTGTATGGTTAAATTCTTACAACATTTCATTCAAAATACATATTTTTATTTTAAGCTTTCGAAGATATTTTCAAGATATTTTTATTTATGGAAAGCCTACACTCAAAATATCATCTTACAGAAATGCAATCTCATTGAGACCAGCAGTTAGCGTAATGGCTATGTCGCTGGACTCCCACGTAGTCGACCGCAGTTCGAGTCCCGGACCAGGCACAGGTGCATGCGTGCCCAAGATCCCGAGAGGAGAATGGAGGAGAAGGGATTGCGGCGTGGCCATTCCCCCTGGGGGGTGATTTCTCACTTTCTGTCTGTCTCTCTCTCTCTCTCTCTCTGTCTGGCGAGCACACACACCCTTATAGCAAAAACTTCTCCAAAAAAAGAAGAAGAAAAAAAAAAAAGAAATGCGATCCTATTACAGGAATTAAATATACTACACCATGAGTAGTCCGTACTCCATGAGACCCACATTCCTAGAGGGAAAAATGTGTGGAAACATACTGTATGTTTTTCATCACTAAATTAGAAGAAGCAAGACACACTGAAAACAGTCAAAAAAGGCAAATTGGAAAAGGGGAAATTTACATGCAGAACTCAAAGTAAAGGCCATGAGTATGACATATGAGTGTGCAAAATAACATACTCTCTCCCCACTCGCTGTTACCCACACTTCTCACCTTCAACACTGCAATAGCCTGTATTTTTGTCTCCTGGGCCACCTTTGAGAAGAGTTTCGGCCAGCAAGAGAAAAAGAGGGATGCACCAAATGTAAAGAATTAGTAAATTCTTCTGCCTTATCTTTAGCTGCAGGCTCTAAGATCCAATTGTGTTTAAATGTGGGGACATTCACCAGATGTCTCATTCATACCACAGAGTCCCCAACTTAAGTCTAAACAAGTCTCCTTTCCTAGAACAATTTCTTCTCACAGTATTAAAATCATACTGTATCCTCAGAAGATGGGAAAGATATTTCCAGTTAGGCCATGCAAAGATATAAGGCCATATTAAGGATTTTTTATTTATCTTTTTTTTTTTGACGGGGGGGGGGGGGGGGGGGGGGTGTTT
>NW_006159440.1:502320-526763 GCF_000334495.1 Tupaia belangeri chinensis | reverse complement strand
TAGAGGTTTTTGCTATAGGGCACGTGCGTTCACCAGAGAGAGACAAAGAGATAGAAAGCAAGAAACCACCCCCCAGGGGGGATTGGCCACGTAATCCCTTCTCCTCCATTCTCCTCTTGGGATCTTGGGCACGCACGCACACGTGCCCGGCGTGGGTCCAGGACTCAAACCGCAGTCGGCTACACGGGAGTTCAGCGACATACTCATTACGCTAACTGCTGGTCCCAAGGATTTTTTATTTATCTTAAGAGTCATGGGAAGCCACTGAATGTTTTAGGTAAAAGGAGGGGGCAATTTACAGTTTGCAAAGACCAAGTTGTCAGCTGCACTGGAACAAGAGGAGAGAGGAGAAAGAGAGACAGTAACTGCAGCCAGGTTAGAGCCCAGTGCAGTAATCTCTTGACAAAGAGATGCTAACACTGGTGATTGAGACAGAAAAGTAAGTGAATTCAGGAGTTACCTGGGAGATAATTTCCACCCAACAATCATTTAAATATGGAAAGTGAGGGGAAAGGTGACTTTCTGGCTTAAGTAACTGAATAAATGGGTAGGGCTTCATTAATCTATTTACATAAAATCCTCAGGCATAGAGAAAACAACCCCCGCCCTGGGAGTCTCCTCTGTTTCTCCTTTAGGGATTCTGGGGCAGGCATACACACATACACACACACACACAAAACCAACCCAGTTTATTTTCAGGCCACCAGGTCCAAGATTTGAACCACTCAGTTGGCCATGTGGGATCCAGACACCTTAACCACCGTGCCACCAGCTGGTCCTAGAATGTGCATCTTAAAAAATGAACTGTGGGGACCAGCGGTTAGCATAATGGCTATGTCACTGGACTCCCATGTAGTAGACCGTGGTTCGCGTCCCAGACCCGGTGGCTTAAAACTCACGCTGGGCGTGTGTGCATGTGTGCCCAAGATCCTGAGAGGAGAATGGAGAAGAAGGGATTGTGGTGTGGCCATCCCCCCTGGGGGGTGATTTCTCTCTCTCTGTCTTTCTGTCTGTCTGGAACCGTGCCATAAAGAGAGGAAAAAAATTCTCAAAAAAAAAAAAAAAAAAAAGAATTGTGGGGGGAACCAGCAGTTAACGTAACAGCTATGTTGCTGGACTCCCATGTAGTCGACCGCGGTTCACGTCCCGGACCCGGTGGCTTAAACTCACGCCGGGCGCGTGTGCGTACGTGCCCAAGATCCCGAGAGGAGAATGGAGGAGAAGGGATTGTGGCATGGCCATCCCCCCGGGGGGTGATTTCTCACTTTCTGTCTCTCTGTCTCTCTCTGTCTGTCTGGCGAGCGCACGTGCCCTATAGTGAAAATCCCTCCAAAAAAAAAAAAAAAAAGAATTGTGGGGACCAGCACATCATCATCACTGGACATGGCTGACTGTGGTTTGAGTCCCGGAACTCGCAGCTTGTAACTAATGCTGGGTGCATGTGTGTGCCCAAAATCCCAAGAGGAGAGTGAAATAGAAGGAAATGCGGTCTGGCCATCCCCTCTGGGGGGTGATTTCTCGCTTTCCTGAGTCTGGATCTAGTAGCTTGAAAAACGCCAGGCCCCTGTGTGTGCACACAAAATCCCAACAAGATGGAGAAATGGAGAAGGGACTATGGTGTGACCATGCCCTGGGGGAAGAGGTGCTTTCTCCCTGTCTTTCCCTTCCCCTGTCCCTGCTGGAGTGGGGGGTATACTGGGATAAATAGGCAGAGCTATTAAAAAAAAAAAAAAAAAGGAATGACAAAACTTTGAGCACCAATTAGAAGGACATTTTACATAAAACAAACTCCCACCTACTCCATAGCATTAACAACACATTAAAGTCACATTTTTCATGTTTTTCACTCCACCCTATCCCTATTGTAAAATCTTCAATAGCAAGAACCATTTTAATTCATGTGCCTGAAAAGTAGTGGACTTAAAAAGCCAAAAAAAAATAAGTCTATTAACCAACACCAACAACGAGTAATGTATGTTTCATCAGCACATCGTTTATGAAGTTTAGCTGTGCTAGAAAAGGAAAGGCTGGCCTACCCATGCTTGAACTAATAAAACGAGGGGAATATGTCCTCTTACTAAAAACACCCAAAAGGACAAATCTCAGGGATGGTTAAGATCTTGCATTTCAAGTTCCCTTACCAATCAAGACATCCTGCACATAAAACTAAGCATAAGTTCCTAAGATTTCTTTTTATTAAGGAAGCTGATACTGCCTTAAAAGTCCTTACACAAACACCTACCTCAAAGACTGGTTGCAAATACAAAATATACATATGGACTTGCCTAGCTCTAGCCTACATTGTAAGGCTTCAGGTAGCTGCCCTTGGTCACCTTCCCCTCACAAATGACAAATTCAAATCAGATCTCCTGACTCCATGTTCAGTGATCTTTCCACAGCACCATAGCCAGTTAAGTATGAATACACAGCTCCAAATATTCACGTATTAGCAAAAGGAGGCACTTACAAGAAAAAATGGCTGCAGACCTTAATACATGTGGTTTCTAAATGTTTTGGTCAAAATATTTAGTTTCAAAGGTAAAATTGCAATAGTACAATTTTTAACCAGAATATGAGAACAGCTTCCTTTATTCTAACCATTAAAATGCAATTCTATTCATTCATCCAATAAACACTGGGCATCTAATACACTATAATGGAAACCAAAAACTTAACAATTAACAAAACAGAAAAATCTGTAGCCTCATAGAACTTCAAGTCTAACTGGATAGAAACAATCAAAAACCAAGGAAAATGTTTAGCATGAACGTGGTCCTGAGTGCTTAAACAGAACAAAGAAGGCAGGTGAGGTAAGACAGACAAGGTGAGGCTGGCACTCACAGGAGCCCCTGAGGCAGCTTAGAATCCTGCCGCTGGCAAAGCCCTCAGGATAGAGATCCTGCCAACCAGCAACAGAGTCAGCAGTAAACCCAGTACTAAAACAGGTAATAAACATTTTTCTGGTAAAGATTCCAAGGATAATTGTATTAAATGTCCATTTAATGCAGATTTCAGTAACTCCAAAACGCCTCACTGACCAACAGATCTTTAAGAATTTTCAACAGGCGTTAAAACTGGCATTCTTCTAGTTAACTGTTGGGTCTAATTATTCTGAACAAATAAACAAAGACTATTAACACCATTTTATAAAAAATATTTATGCCGACAGCCATTCTCTGTGATAGCATTGTTACTGGGCCAAATTACAGAAATTGATTTATTATAAAACTGGTCCTTGAGGCTATGTCATTCTACTATAAATACTAACATTAGCTATTCAGTTTAACAAAATAAATCATTAAATATATGTAGATAATTTGATGGTCTGTATTTAATTTGTAAATTTGCTTTAGTTTTGTAAACTCCATAAAGAGTTTACATCTACAATTTTAGAGATCGTATTAATAATTTTTTTGTTAAGAGATATTTTTGCTATAGGGCCTGTATGATCACACAAGAGACAGAGACAGAAAGTGAGAAATCACTCCCCAGGGGGGATGGTCACACCGCAATCCCTTCTCCTCCATTCTCCTCTCAGGATTTTGGGCACATACGCACATGTGCTCAGCATGAGTTTTAAGCCACGGTCTGGGACTTGAACCACGGTCGACTATGTGCGAGTCCAGCAACAGAACCATTACACCATCTACTGGTCCCCAAACTACTAATTTTAAAGTCAAGTCAACCCTGGAATTCCACACTCAAAGTCTGAAAAACACTTTATTAGAAAAATGCTAGAATATTAAAGTAATCCTGTAATAAAGTCATACGAGCCTAACTGTGCTGAAGGCAATGGGGATGGAAAAAAGTTGGCAAGAGTCATTCTCAAATTAAAAATCCAGATGCAATCACACAAGGCAAAGAAAATGAAGCCCTAACCGAGCCAATGCTATGACAGAGATTTGAGGACTTAAGATGCAAACAGACACACCAGTCATTCACATAGTAGTGAGCCAGCACAGAAAAGCAGAAAGGGCACAAAGTTCAAGGGATGATCGTCATGACATCCCTCTTCAGTATTTGGTTTCCCAATCCATTTAGTTTATATGCATTATGGCAGCTGATATATAACATATAGAAATTAAAAATGAAGTTTTCACAATTTATTTTTATCTTTTGTTCACTTTTTATTAAAAATAGTAAGGCCAGTTACTGCCGCAATAAAAGAAAAAAAGTAATAAATAACAATTAGTATAATGTAATGATATTATTCCACATTTTTGCCAATTTCTTTAATATCTAACAGAAAACACGTGGACTCTCATACCTGCTTCTACAGTCAATGTATCCCAATATTTCATTTTAGTTGAAGTATGAAAATTCAATCTCAAAGAGATATTTAGCTAGAAAAGGGAAAAGTACTAAGTAACCTTCTGAGCTAACTGTGGAGCTCATGCTTTCATATTACACCAAAACTAATCCATAAAGAAAATGGCTAGTTGAGCAGACCATGCACCCTCACACGTGCCATTTCCTCAAGACAACTAACATACTTCAGTACACAGTTGTCATTTCTTGTGAGATGAATTTGCAACCCACAATCTGATTTGTTTTGGTTTTATTTTTAAGTTTTTGCTATAGGGCATGTGTAGGACAGAGAAAGGGAAAATGAGAAATCATCCCCCAAAGGAGATGGCCACACTGTAATCCCTTCTCCATTCTCCTCTCCGGATTTTGGGCATGCATACACACGTGCTGTGTGTGATTCTCAAGCTACCAAGTCCAGGACTCAAACTGTAAAGCTGGTCATATGAGATCCTTAACCTCTATACCATCTGCTGGCCTGAAATCTGAAATTTTATCAATGAATTTTTCCTAATCTGCTACATTACTGTTCACTGGTCTGCTCACTTTGAAGGGATAGTTGTACAGCTGAAAAATACTGGTCCACTGCATTATGCAGATTTTCCCAAAGTTCACATATTTCAAACTTCTATTTGCTAAAACCACCAATCTCATCAGAAAGATTTTAAGAACCAGGAAGCTGTCAAGCTCACAGTAATAGATACTAGTTTTCCAAAATTTTAATTTTTGTTTGAAAGTGTGAATGTTCTCATTGCCAACAAATATGGTCAGTTGTTTTCCTCGAAGTGACAGGCTCACTTCACGATTTGAGAAAATGTCTGCCACTCAAGTCAGAGTAATCATAGTTTGTCACCCCTCTTTTAAGTGAAAATGAGGTTTTCCATGAAAAAAGCAGCTAGTGCAGCTTACAACTCAATCACATAAGTGCTTTTCTTCGAAACCCATCACACTTCAGTATGCAGTGGAACCACTTTAGGCATGGGCCCATCTTGTTGCACAAATATTAAAAATGCATGCATTCCAGAATCAAGACTTAATCAAATCAATCATTTTTACTATTTATCTAGGATATTCTTCAACAAAACTGGCTTTTAAAAAATAAAAAAAGTACTAAAGTGACAAAAGTCTTTACCTATCATTGCTTTTGCATGAGAATAATGTCAGCATGCTTTAACAACCATAAAAGGTCAACAACATGGGACCAGCAGATGGCGTAATGGTTACATGGCTGGACTTCCTCGTAGTCGACTCCGGTTTGAATGTTGGACAGGGTGACTTAAAACTCACACTGATGTGTGCACACGCACACCCAAGATCTCAAGAGGAAAATGAAGGAGAAGGGATTGCAACGTGGCTATCCCCACCGGGAGTGGCGATTTCTCACTTTCTGACTCTATCTCTGTCTCTCCAGCAAGCGCACGCGCCTTTATAATAAAAATCTCTCAATAAAAAAAGGCAACACATCTCAGTATTACTATGAAAATAGTTCTGACCTCACGGATCCCTCATGTTAAGGATCAAGAACAGTTGCCTTAAGTGTACCCAGCCACTGTGTAAGTCAAAAATCGTACCTTCTCATTTGCCTAGCAGAGAACCTAGAAGAGACAACATATTCAAATTGTATTACTAATTTTTAAAGTCTACTTATTTTTTCTTATGTGTCCCATTATCCATAAGTGAGAGAGACTGAGATACAGCACCTCCAAAAGAGTCTTGATGTCACAATCCACCTATAGCTCCAGTCGGCCCTGGACCAAGGGAACATACAGGATGGCTTACCCAGGGAGGTCCTCAGAAGCAAACCCAGAGCCCTCCCACCCTCAGAGTGTCACATTTCACTGCTGTATCGTCATCCAGCTCCCAAATACATGTTCAAGAGTTATAAGAGCAAAAGCTGGGCCAGCAGCAGGAGGCATGGAGGTTAAGGCACTGGAACCCATGTGGCCAGCTGCACAGTTTGAGTCCTGGACCTGGTGGCTTAAAAATGATGCTGGTGCCTGTACCCATGTCCCCAAAATCCCACGACAAGACTGGAAGAGAAGGGACTGAGGCACAGCTGTCCCCCCCGGGGGTGTGATTTCTTTCTCCCTCTCTCTTTCTCTCTCTGGAGCATACACACCCTATAGCAAAAAAAATAAAAATAAAAGTAATAAAAATAAAAATCACTGTTCCTACAACTTAAACAAACAAACAAAAACCTATGTGAATGGGGACCAGTAGGTGGTGTGGTGGTTAAGGTGCTGGACACTCCCACATGGCCGACCGCGGTTCGAGTCCCAGACCTGGCGGCTTCCTTTCTCCCTTTCCCTCTCTCTCTCTCTGTCTGTGCCTCTCTCTGGTCAAATTAAAATTAAATGAATGAATAAATAAAGCTAAATAAATAATAATTTTTTAAAGTATTAAAAAAAAACCTATGCGAAGAATATTTTAGGAAGGATACTTTAATATAACTGTCAAACTGTAAAATCCAAATGATAGTCTGCCATGCATCAATGTCAAATTAAGAGGCTAATATCTAATAAAATTTATTTAAAAATAAATTTACCCTTTTACCTAACTTTTCCTACCCTTCAATTCTTTTGACTCTCCTGTTACCCTAAAAAAACCCACACTGGCGCCAGTAAGTGGCATGGTAGTTAGCATGCTGGACTCCCACACGGCTGACTATGGTTGAAGTCCCGGACTTGGCAGCTTGAAACTCACACTGGGTATGTGTGCATGCATACCTAGAATCCCAAGAGGAGAATGGAGAAGCATGGATTGCAACATGGCAAAAATAGAGAAAAAAACAGAGACATGACATTTGTGGTACACGAAATGGTTTATTACCTGTTAATGATAATATGTATAATATTCTCAACTGGACTGGTCTGAGAAGTATTTCATGTTGGGTAAATTCTCTTTACAAGCCAAATGATGCATAGCAATTGAATGTTTAAAAAACATAAGAAAGTGATTTCTCACTTTCCCTCTCATCAGCGAGCACACACACCCAATAGCAAAAATCTCTCTTAAAAACAAAACAAAAAGGGATGGGACCAGCAGTTAGCGTATTCTCAACTGGACTGGTCTGAGAAGTATTTCATGTTGGGTAAATTCTCTTTACAAGCCAAATGATGCATAGCAATTGAATGTTTAAAAAACATAAGAAAGTGATTTCTCACTTTCCCTCTCATCAGCGAGCACACACACCCAATAGCAAAAATCTCTCTTAAAAACAAAACAAAAAGGGATGGGACCAGCAGTTAGCGTATCTCTCTGTCTGTCTCTGTCTGTCTGGAGAGCGCAGGCGCCCTATAGCAAAAAACCTCTCCCAAAACAAACAAACAAACAAACAAAAAGGGGAATTCTCCTACACTGTTGGTGGGAATGTAAACTGGTCCAGTCACTGTGGAAAACAATATGGATGGGACCAGCGGTTAGCCTAATGGCTATGTTGCTGGACTCCCATGTAGTCGACCACGGTTCAAGTCACAGACCCGGGTGGCTTAAACTCACACCGGGCGCGTGTACGTGGCGTGCCCAAGATCCCGAGAGGAGAATGGAGGAGAAGGGATTGCAGCGTGGCCATCCCCCCCTGGGGGGTGATTTCTCACTTTCTGTCTCTCTATACTCTCGTATATTAGTAGGAATGCAAATTGGTTCAGCCATGTGAAGAACAATATGGAGATTCCACAAAGATCTTCAGAGAGAACTACCATATGATCCAGCAATTCCACTTCTGGGTATCTACCAAAGGACAGGAGAACGCTCAGTGGGAAAAGCACTTGCATATCAATGTTTATTCCAGCATTATTCACAATCACTAAGACATGGAACCAATCCAAATGTCCATGAACAGATGAATGGATTGAAAAAGTGTAGCACATATACTCCATGGAATACTATTTATCCATAAAAACAAGATGACCCTGCCATTTGATAGAAAGTAGTTGAATATAGAAGATTTATTGCTGAGTGAAGCAAGCCAGACTATGAAAGAAAGATACTGTATGTATCCACTTAATATATACCGACTAGCTGCACTCTACTGTAGAGACTGAAATATTGGAAGCCATAAAAGTAATGAAAATAGTTATGGACACTGAAGACAGTATAGAACAGGGTGGGGGGAGGGAAGAGTATAGGTAAAGAAATCAGGGAGAAAAAAAATCAAGAGGCATGACATTTGTGGGACACAGAAATAGTTTATTACCTGTTAATGATAACATGTATAGTATTCTCAACTGGCCTGGTCTGAGAAGTATTTCATGTTGGGTAAATTCTCTTTACAAGCCAAATGATGTACAGTGATTGAATGCTTAAAAAACATAGTAAGAATAATAAAAATAAAATGTACAAAAAAAAAAAAGAATCTGGGAAAAAAATGAAAAACTATTCACTGATGATGATGTGTATAGTAATGTCTTTGTCTTGACTGATATGTATGGTAATCGTGCTGGAAAAAGAAATGTTATACACTGTAAAGATAAATGTGATTAAATGTAATATTTTTAAAAAAGGCTTTCATTACTGAAAAAAAAAATAATAATAATCCCACACTACCAACCAACTCTCTATATATTCACACCTCACCCTACTTTCCATAAAACAAAAATAAAATAATGACCTAGTTCCAAGGACCTGTTTGCTTCCTTGAATATCTCTGTTAACAAAGGAGAATGACAAAAACATAAAAGCTCACTACTGTGGAACCCAAACATTCCACCCAAATGACTTGTAAAATGTGAGAAGATGCTAGGCAAGCAGATGCCCAAGATCCAGATCTGGCTGAAGGCGGGCGGGGCGGAGGGGGGGGCAGCCATGGCATTGAGACCTTACTGGGGATGTTCTCTGTGCGTGTCTCTCACTCATGGAAGAAATAAATTTAACTTTTTAAAAATGTTTAATTCTAGTAGAAGAAACTGCTATTAGAGAACTTGGGGAAAGCAAGTAATAGAAGTATTATTGACCAGACAGTAAGAACTTACAGTCTAAAAATGCTAAATCCTTCAAAAGATTCTCCTAAATGCAGAAGCGACAACAGCCTGCACTTACTGGATTACATGTACACACAACTACAGAGGAGAAAGTAAAATGAACAGTGTCTGTGTTCAAAAAATCTTCAGGAAAAAGATATGCCAGTGACTAGTGATAGGGAAATACGAGAAAAAAAATTAAGATAATATGTGTAGGCCTGGTTTCAGTAATGCTAAAAAGTTAAAAGGCACAGGAAATTACAGTAATTCAGCAATGTTAACTGAATGATAGACACATTAACTTGATTGCTAGAGCAAAAATGAATAGATTCTGCAGAGTTGTATTTTCCACAAAAATAAAGAGTATTTTCCTCCTTCCAGAAAAAGAGTAAATTCATGACTTCAAAATGTAGCCCACAGACAACGTTCCTGTATTTATTGAAAAGTACTACCAGCTGGGCCGGCTCCATGGTCTGGTGGTTAAGGCAGCCAGATCTCACGTGGCCAACCCTAAGGTCCAAGCCCCAGACACAGGGGCTTGAGAAACATGCCAGGTGCATGTGCATGCATGCCCAAAATTTCAACAGGAGGGAGAGATGGAAGAGAAGGGACTGTGGTATGACCATTTGTCAGTGTGTGTCCAGAGGATGCTTTCTCCCTCTCTGGTGAGTGCGCATGCCATCTGGCAAAATCTGAAAAGTACTACCAGCCTACAAAGAAAAGAAAATGTCACATAGAGCTGGCAGGTGGTGTGGTGTCTTAGGAAAGAAATGGTCATATAGAGCTGGCAGGTGGTGTGCTGGTTAAGGGCGCTAGACTCCCACATGGCCACCCACAGTTCAACTCCCTGACCTGGTGGCTTGCTTTCTCACTCCCCCTGCCCTGACTCTGTCTTCCTCTGGTCAAATTAAAATAAAGAAAGTTGAATAAAATAATTATTTAAAAACAAAAAAGAGAGAAAGAAATGGTCATATATATTTCGACAAATTGGAGAATGGAATTATCATAAATGTTTTTTTGTTTGTTTTTAGTGGCCAGAAAGAGAGGAATGGAGGGAGAAGGCACCTCCCCCAAAGGGATGTAGTCATGACCCAATTCCCTTCTCCAGCCCATCAGAATTTTGGGCACGCATGCACACGTATGCAGTGTTTTTTTTTTTTTTTCCAAGCCACTGGGCTGGGATTCAGACAGCAGTTGGCCATGTAGGATCCAGCTCCCTTAACCACTGGGCTGGCCCAGCATAAATATTTGAAAGAACCTACTTAAACAGAAAAGATTAACTAAACTGAAAGTAAAGGTTAAAATTTACCTTAAAAACTATACTAAATCGGGACCAGCAGATGGCGTAATGGTTACATCATTAGACTCCCACATAGTTGACCATGGTTCAAGTCCTGGACCTGGCAGCTTCAAACTCATGACTGGCAAGAGTGCATGCATGCCCAAAATCCCTAGAGGAAAATGGAGAAGGACTGCAGTGTGGCCACCCCCCCGGGGGCTGATTTCTCACTTTCTCTCTGTGGCATACGTACCTTATAGCAAAAATCTCTTTAAAAAAAAAAAACTATACTAAATAAATTATAAATTAAATCCTCTGATTTTGTTGGGTACGTGGTCAGTTTACTGAGGCACTACTGGAGGTGGAGTGGAACAAAATATATGTGCCAGAAAACTAAAGGTGTAATATACAATTCACCATAATTCAAAGGAGAGACCTGAGATCCCTGTTCAACACTCCATCTAGTACAAGCAAATGGGACAACAAAGTAGATAAGTCTTGTGGGAAGCTGCACACCAGCGAGTCTGCCTAGGTTTCTCAGAGAGCAAACAATTACCATGATTGATTCCCTTCCAAAAACCTGACCTTGGAAACCTTGCTCTGATTAGCCACTAGAATCCCTCAAATTTGCATATCTGGCACCTCATGATTGGTCCAAAAACAACCAATCATAACCCACTGTTAACAACCAATCAGGGCCCACCGTTTACAACCAATCATGGCCCACCGTTTACAACCCACCAGAGTGTATATAACCACGATGCCTGGCCCACAGTAGCCAGACGACACAGACGACCGAGAAGACGACACAGACGACCGAGACGACGACAACGACCAGGAAGACGACAACTGAAGAGCTGAAACACTAAGCAGTCTCCAGACGACCCTGAAGATCCTGAAGAGCTGACACTGCATGGTCTCCAGACGACTTGGGAGACCCTGAAGAGCTGTAACACTACATCGTCTCCAGACGACCCTGAAGAGCTGTGACACCGCGTCGTCTCTGTGCTGCTCACAGTAGACGACGCGACACTGCGTCGTCTCTGTGCTATACCGTGCTGCCCACAATAAACGGACAACACTGTCGTCTCCATGCTGTAACACTACGCCGCTTGTTCCGGCTCTCACTCCTTCACTCAGGAAACCTGTTCAGCTGTCCCCCCGGGTCAGGACAGAGTCTGATACCAGAGGTTCTAGGAAGAAGTCTGTTTTAAATCTTAGCCTCACATGACCCAATGTCTAATTTAACTTACAGAAATCTAACAAATACACTGAACAAAATTGGAGAGAAAGCTCAATTCGGGTAAATACAAGAATTCTACCCACCATCGCAGCCCTTAAGTGCATGCTTAAGTGAGCACAAGACTATGGACATGAATCTGCTATTGCAAAGCCTACTCTGCACTGTCATTTATATTGAGGGTATTTAGCCACTCAGAGTAATTCTGGATTTCAAAGATAAGTATGTTTCATATAACACTGACTCCTATGTACAAACCAGCAACTTTGTGCTTAGCTAAACAAAGATCTGTTCTCATTTTAGAGGGAAAATGGGCTGGTCCAGGATGTGAAGAGAAGTTATTTTGTTTGTAATAAAGCATCTTCCTATGAACTTTCCATGGGTAATCTTACCCACACACTATTTTTCCCTTGTACACTGATCTTAAATTCAAATCCCCAAGTAAGATGCAATTCCTTCTATGCTCCTAAATTGGACTGGGTGATTCTAATTACTATTCCTAAAGTATTTACAGAAGCTTTCTCTTCAAGTATTATTTATTTAATATCCAATAAGATTTGTCAGTACTTGTGCTATGGGTTGAATGTGCCCCTCCAAAATTCAGGTGTTGCCCCTGTCAGAGAATTAAGAGTTCTGGTGGGCTGGTCCCATCCCTAGCCTGTTGGTTAAGAGAGTTGAATCCTTCATGGTCAACCAGGTGGTTCAAATCCTGGCCCTGGCAATTTGAAAACACATCAAGCATATGTTCATTTGCACCAAAATCCCAAGAGAATAAAGAAATGGAGAAGAAGAGATTGTGGTTTGCCCACATCCCACTGTGTGGTACTTTCTCCCTCTCTGGCAAGCACATATACCTTCTGTTTAAACACACGCACTCACGCAGGGCCTTTAAGAGGTGATTAGGCATGGGGGATCCTCTTCATAGATGGGATGAGGTATCTTATACAGTGGCTTAACAGAAAAGTTGTTTCCTGCCTGCCCTTCTACCTTCTGCCAGGTATCCAGTTATAGATACAATGAGGCCCTCACTAGATACGAGCATCTTAATCTGAGACTTCCCAGAAATAAACTGAACTCGAGAAACAAACTCTCATTCTTTATATAAATGACCCCGTCTCAAGTACTATTAGGGCGGCACAAAACAAAGACAACTTATTATATCTGATATATTATCAAATATATCACCTGCTGAATTATTTTATTACTGTAACATTACTTACCAAAAATTATTAAGCCCAGACAATAAAGTGCTTTATCCAAACACTTCTATATGAAAAAAAGACAACCATGAAAAGGTCAGGAGGAGTGGCCAGCATTAGGAGCTATAGACTCCAGGGTAGAAAACATATGACTTTGGCAGTCTGGATTTAATGCTGGTATTTTCACTAGTACAGACTGTCCCCACAGGGTAAGGGAGGCTCTCACTCTTTACCTGAATAGCCCTAATAAGTAAAGACTGAGACAACAAATAAATCTTTTCTAGAAAATATGTAAATGCTAGTATCATCATTTACAAGTGTTTTGAACTTGAAGGACCTTATGTTAAGAGTTTTTGTATTCTTTATCTATCAATTCCATTTTCTTTCATGAGCAAGAGTACAAGAGAGGCACCCGCAATGGGGTCTTGGTACAATGATTTTCCACCAGCCTTCCACCAGCCGTGGATCATGGGCAAGCACATGCACATACATGCCTGACACTCAGAGACCTTCCGAGAACGAGGAACCTTCCCATGTGGGACTGCCTCACATGTTTTACCAATGCACCACCATCTGGTACCTTGTAAGTCCGTTTTCACATATACTTTCCGAAGTCCTCTCATACATCCAAAATAATTCAAAACAAGATCTCAAATAAATATCTGTACACCAAAATTCACTGCAGCACTACTCATGATAGTCCAGACAGAGAAGCAACCTAAATGCCCGTCAACAAATGAATGGATTACTTTTTAAAAGAATTACATATTTGATTTATGATAATTATTATTATTTTAAAGGTTGTTATAGAGTGTGTATGCTCACGAGAGAGACAGACAGAGAGTGACAAAGCAAACCACCAGGTTTAGGACTCGAACCACAGTTAGCCATGTGGGAGTGTAGCGCCCTAACCACCATGCCACCTGCTGGTCCCAGATGAATGGATTTTTAAAAAGTGATACAAGTTGAATATCCCCTATTCAAAGTGCATAGGGACTAGAAGCATTTCAAACTTCAGGTTTTTCGAATTTTGGAGTATTTTCATACACGTAATGAGGTGTCTTGTGTATGGGGTCCAAGTCTAAACATGAAATTCACTTATGATTTATACAAGAGGATTTTAAGTAATTTGTGGAAAGACAGAATTGGAACATAAGCCTAACTTAGTGCAAAAAAAAATCTGAAATCCATAGCTTTTCACTACATGCATTTTCCATGAACTTCTTGAAGACCCTACTTCATATATACTTTCTACACATAGTAGCTTGAAAGTAATTTCACAGCACTTTGACCACAATCTGTCACACAGGTCAGGTGTAGAATTTTCCACTTGTGTAAGGGGCCAACAGATGGTGTAGCGATTATGTCACTAGACTCCCACATGGCTGACTACATGTTTCAAGTCCCAGACCTGGTGGCTTGAAACTATGCCAGGCGCATGTGCGTGCATGCCCAAGATCCAAGAGGAGAATGGAGAAGAAGGGATTGCCACCTGGCCATGCCCCCTGGTGGGTGATTTCTCATTGTCCCTCTAGCTCTCCCTCTCTAGCCAGCATACTCGTCCTAAGGCAAAAACCTCTTTAAAAAAAAAGAAAGAAAGAAAGAGAGGAAGAAAGAAAAATGCCCACTTGCGGCATCAAGTCAGCAGTCAAAAAGTTTCAGATATTGGAGCATTTAGGATTTTGAATATTCAGATTAGTGATGCTGAACCAGTGTTCATACATCAGCATAGTAAACAGCCTTTTTTAAAAAAAGGAAATACCATTGTGCAAGCTATATCATAGATGAATGTCATGAACACTACACTAAGCAAAATAAGTCAACCACAAATTGGCCAATACAGTATAAGTCCCCCCACATGAAGCATCTAGAGTCAAAATCACAGAAACAGAACATAGGGAGGTGGCTACCAAAGACTGAGGGGAGGTGAAAGTGAAGGGTTAATGTCTAATAGAAATAGAATTTCAGTGTTGCAAAATAAAAAGCTCTAGCAATCCACTGTACATGCTAATATACGTAACATCACACAACACTGTAAGATGCTGATGATAATAAATGTACTTTTGTGTTTCTTACTACAATAAAAAAAAGTGATTGATTTAGGAACTACATGCATGTATATTAGGCATAAGGTAGGTTCTCAATAAATATTAATCAGTTCTACTATTTGTAGGCCCACGGTAGATACTCCAATACTCACAAATACAAAATAGTGAAATTTTTTTACTACAGGCCCTAACATCAAGAAATACAAAAGTTGCTTCAATGATGATTTTCTTAATTTGTGTTTTGTTTAAAATCATTTCTCAACTGGTCTTCAGTATCAAAAACCAAGGCGCTGAAGTGGATAAAATTTATGTTTTATCTTTTTGACACTTTTTTTTTTTTAGTTTGTCAGAGAGAAAGAAACCACTCTGTGGTGGGGCCATACTGTAATCTCTTCTCTTCCATTTCTTGTTTTGGGATTTGGAGCACATATATACACATAGCTGGCATATTTTTCAAGCAAACTAAGTCCAAGACTGGAACCATAGAGTCAACCATGTGGGCTCCAGGCACCTTAACCTCCACGTCACCTGCTGGCCCTGACACTTTTTTTCCAAACTTACTTGAGGCATCTTGATATCTTGATATGCTATGTATGAATTTAGCCAAAGCCCATGCATGGCTAGCTGCAATTCAAATTCCAGCCCCCAGGGCTTGAAAAATCCACCAAGCATGCGTGTGCATGCCCAAAATCCTGACAAGATAGAGAAATGGAGGAAAAGTGGCAGTATGAGCATGCCCCACTAGGGAGGTTTTCATCTTCTCTCTCTGGCAAGTGCACACATCCTCGGGCAATAAAAACTTATTTTACAATAATCAATATAACAGAAGCTAGAAAAGAACATTGGATGACAGAGTCAGCAAATTCACTTGAGATCATCATTTTAGGATCTATTTTGAGGAATAGGGGTGGTATTTAAATAATTACTTATATTTAAATAACTGCACCGCTAATGGAAAAGAGGTCTCTCAAATTTTCAGAGTCAAATTCACAGGTATTTGAGACCAGCAGGTGGAGTAATGACTATGATACTAGACTTCCATGTAATTAACTGCAGTTTGAGTCCCAGACCTGGCAGCTTAAAACAAAGTAAACTTAAAAACACCAGGTGCATGTGCATGCATGCCCAAGATCCTGAGAGGAGAATGGAGGAGAAGGGACTGCAGTGTAGCCATTCCCGCTGGGAGAGTGATTTCTCACTTTCTGCTTCTGTCTCTCTGGTGAGTACACATGTCCTATAGCAAAAATCTCTCTCTTTAAAAAAAAAGAAAAAAAAGAAAAACCAGGTATCTTATTAGTACCTATAATGTACAAAACCCTTTTGCAACCTCAGCCACATAGATGATGAAAAAGAGATTAAAATAAGGCGGGGTAAGAGAGAAAGAGCAATATATATGTGTAACACCACCTCCTCCTGAGCTGGAGAGAGCTACATGGTTTGGTGGGTCTGAGGAGGAGGGGTGTTCTTACCATAGGCTAAAGGGCATCTTGAGTATGAAAAAAATGGGAAGACATTCCAGGACAGGACACAAAGTCGCCACATGGAATTTTGAGTAGACCAATATGAAAAACTGATTGAGGTCTGGCTCCATGGCATAGTGGTAATAAACTGCTCAAGAGAAAGTCAATCCCACATGGCCACCATGATTCAAATCCCCAGTGCGGTCAGCCCAAAACACCCTGGGCACAAGTAAAGTTCCCAGGATCTGATGGGCTGAAGAGGACTGTGTATGACCAGGCCCTGTAAACGGTGCTCCTCTCTCTCTTACATGTGTACACACATGCTCTGTTATGAATAGAGAAAAAAAAACTGAGATCAATAAAGGGAAGGTGAAAGAGGGAAGGCTAATGGAGGTAAGACTAGTTAAAGAGAGTTTGGGTTATTCTGTTACTTCCCAGAAAACTAGCTTCAAGAGTTCCTGCTTGAATCCACAGCCACAGGAAGACTGAGGTAGGCAATCACATGATCACCTAGAGTGGTAATATAATACCCAAGAGAAGCCCAGTCTTGCTTTCTCCCCCTTTTAACAAACAATGGGAAAGAAAGATTATGTATTATTTACATAATGAAAGAAAATTAAAAATTATTGTGGGGGCAAATTGAGTTTGAGCCAAAGAAAGAACTAGTGGCCTAGTAACAACGGCCCAGATCGGTTTGCAGCCCAACTTAAGCAGGCCTGGTAGAGTGGCATGTACCTGTGGTCCTAGCTGAGAAACTAGGACAAGATCGTAACATGGTAACAATACCTCTCTCCACATCCCTTCTGTACTCCTCTCATTAAAGCAGAGAGGGAGGAGGATAAATTGGTACTGTACAGGAATAAAACAGCATGCAGAAATCAAGTCTAAATACTTTGAAAACCCATTCATTTCTTTTCTTTTCTTTTCTTTTCTTTTTTAGAGATTTTTGCTAAAGGGCATGTACACTCACCAGAAAGACAGAAAGAGACAGACAGACAGAAAGCAAGAAATCACCCCTCAAGGGGGAGAGCCACGCTACAATACTTTCTCCTCCATTCTCCTCTCAGGATCTTGGGCACGCACGCACACACACTCCACGTGAGTTTAAGCCACCAGGTGTGGGACTCGAACCACAGTCAACTACGTGGAAGTCCAGCGACATTGCCATTACGCCAACTGCTGTTCCCAAAAAGCCATTCATTTCTTTCTTTCATTTTTTGCTATAGGGCACATACGCTTGCCAGAGAATGGGAGACAGAGAGATAAAAAGCAAGAAATCACCTCCCCAGGGGAGAAGGTCACACCACAATCTCTTCTCCATTCTCTTCTTGGGATTTTGGGTACACACGCACACACACCCTGCATGACTCTGAAGCTGCCAGGTCCAGGACTCGAACTGTGGTTGATCATGTGGGAGTCCAGTGATGTAACTATTTTGCTATCTGCTGATTCTGAAAAGCCATTCATTTCTACAGTAAAAAAATTACCTGTCAGAACAGGTAGACAGACTAAGCATGGCAACCTTATCATTTCTACATACTACACTCTAAGGTCAAGGTTATTTCTAATTTACTGTTATGAATAATATTCTCATTTATCTTTGGGGAAAAAAATAGGGTGTAGGGGCAAGCAGATGGTGTAGTGCTTAAGGCACTGGACTCCTATGTGGTCAGCTAACGTTCAAGTGCCAGACTCAGAGGCTTGAAACTCACACCTAGTGCATGCATGCAGCCCAAAGGGACTGCAGTGCAGCCATCCTCCCTGCGGGCTGATTTTCCACTTTCTGGGTCTTTGTCTCTCCAGCAAACACATGTGCCCTATAGCAAAAATCCCTTCCAAAAAAAAAAAGGTTTAACCCACCAATAAATAGAAAGTTCTGAATTATGCAAAATGAAAACTTAAAAGAATTACTAAATGGTATCACTTTCAAACCAATTTTTTTAAATCCTCATCCCACACATCTAATACAATGTATACGAATAAGATCCTTTTAATTTGCGTGATTCTTTTTTAAAAATTATTTAATTTACGTATGATAACCATTCTTATTGATTGATTGATTGATTGCTACAGGGCAAAATGCACTTAGAAGAGAGAGAACGTTCGCTGCCAGGTCCAGGACTCAGGCATGGTCAGCCATGTGGGAGTCCAGAGCCCAACCTCCATACTCCCTGTTGGCCCCCTTATTTTCATATTTCTACAAATACATTAATATTTTGCTACATTAAGATTTAAACAATTGCAGGACCAGCAGTTAGTGTAATGGTTATATCGCTGGACTCCCACGTAGTCGACCGTGGTTCACATCCCGAACCCGGTGGCTTAAAACTCACACCGGGAGCATGTGCGTGCGTGCCCAAGATCCCGAGAGAATGGAGGAGAAGAGATTGCAGCGTGACCATCCCCCCTGGGGGATGATTTCTCGCTTTCTGTCTCTCTGTCTGTCTGTCTGGCAAGCGCATGCACCCTATAGCAAAAACCTCTCCAAAAAAAAAAGTAAAAAAAAAAAAAAAAATTTAAACAACTTGTGAATTAAGAATAAATTTGCCTCCACATAATGTAACTGAGTTAAACAAGTATGCTCCCAATATTAACATTATTTAACTCAGCTGTATATGGTCAAAATACACAAAATCAAAAAAGGATTTATTTGTAACACAATCTGACAGAGAGTGTGTATTCAGAATAAAGACTTCTTACAACTCAATGAGAAGATCCAATTAAAAAAAAATAGTAACACACACCCACACACAGGAGTGGTCACTAAGCATATGAAAAGATGTTCAACATTACTGATCATCTGGGAAATACAAATTAAAATCACAAGGAAATACTTAACACTCATTTGATAGCCAAAATTTAAAAGACTCACAATACCAAGTGTCAGTGAAGATGTGGAAAAACTTTTTTTTTTTCCTAAACCTTCTTGCCATAGCGCATATGTGCTCACCGGAGAGCGGAAAAGTGAGAAATCACCCCCCAGAGGGGATGGCCACGCTGCAACACTTCTGCATTCTCCTCTTGGGATTTTGGGCATACACGCACAAGTGTTCAGTGTGATTTTCAAATTGCCGGGCCCGAGATTTGAATCATGGTCAGCCCTGTGGGAGTCCAGCACCTTAACCACCACACCACCTGCTGGCCCCTGAAACTAACTTTCAACATGAAAAGGCACAACTGCTTTGGAAAACAGTTTGCAGTTTCTTACAAAGTGTGATCAATATACACATGACCCAGCAATTCAACTCCAAGGTATTTTACCCCAGAAAAGCTAAAACATATGTTCAGAAAAGACCATAATTGTCCACAATGGCTTTATTAGTAGGCAAAAACTGAAAATAGTCCCATGTGTCCATCAACAAGTGAATTTAAAAATTGTCCTATATTCATAAAATGGAATACTGCTCAAAAAGAAATGACCAATATAAGCAACAACATAAATCTGACAATGTACTTGCTGAAAGAAGCCAGTTACAAAAGAATATTATATTTCCACTTATATGAAATTCTTGAACAAGAGAAATCTGATCAGTAGCTGAAAGGGAGGGCTGGCTCTGGAGCGTGGTGGTGAAGCACTGCCCAAGAGGAGAGGGATCCCACGTGGCAACTACAGTTCTAATTCCCAGCCTGGTCAGCCTGAAGCATGCCAAGCATATGCGCAGGATGCCCAAGATCCAGTAGGCTAGAGAACCAGAGGAAGGCCAGGTGCACACACATACTCTACCATGAATAAAGGAGGAAAAGTCATTGAGAGGGAATTGCAGTAACTTTGAGATCACGGCAATGTTACAGTTCTTGATTGAGGTGGCGGTGCAGGTGCATACGCTTGCTCAAACTTTTCGAACTGTTCCCTTCAATTGTGTGCATTTTACTACGTGTAAATTACACTTCAATAAGGCTGATTTTTTAACTAAAAAATTAACACCCTTCTAGAAAACAATTTGACAGTACCTATTAAAACTGTAAATTTGCATAATCTTGACACGGCAACTCTCCTTACAGAAAGTCACCATACAAATGTTCAAAGATACAGAAGGGTGTTCCTTTCTTTAGAGGAGATGAAACGACGTCCATCAGAGGACTAGATTACGGCGCGATGACACTCAGTAACTGCAGTAGGACACACTGCACTCACAAAGGAGAGCAGGAGGAGCAAGCTTTTCCTGTAAAGGGCCACCCGGTAAGTATTCTAGGCTTGGCAGGACACATCAGTCTCTGTTACACACAGTATTCTTTGGGGGAGGTTTTGTTGTTGTTTTACAACTTTTTAAGTTTGTAGGCTTTATAAAAAAACAACCCCTGGCTGACAGATCAGGGCTTTGAAACCCAAGTGCCCAAATTCAAATCCTTTCTCTACACTAACTTGTTACCTAATCTATCTTTTGTTATTACAGTACACACATCAAATAATGAACATAAAGCACTTAGTACAGTGCCAAGCACAGAGTCCTAAAAAAATATCGTTTTTTAATGAAGCAGATCTCTCTGGGACCAGCTTGTAACCTAGTAGTTAAGGCAGTTGGATCCCACATGGCTGACTGCCTGGTTCAAGTCCTGAACCCTGTGGCTTGAGAAACACACCGGCTACATGTATTTGTGTGCCTAAAATCATGAAAAGATAGAGGAATGGAGAAGGGATTGTTGCGTGACCTTGCCCCATAGAAGGTGCTTTCTCACTCTCTTTGCTATAAGTGCCCTCTGGCAAATTTTTTAAAAATCTTTCATACTGACCTAAAAAAAACTGTACTAGAACTAAATAATTTGATTCCACTTTTACAAAATATAAACATACTTATTTTTCCCTTTTGAGAGAGATTTCTGCTATAGGGCACGTGCACTCACAAGAAAGAGACAGAAAGTGAGAAATCACCTGGGGGGAAGGATGGCCACGCAATCGTCCCTTCTCTCAGGATTTTGGACAGGCACACACATGTAACAGGCAGTCACATGCACCTAGCTTCGGTTGTGTGTTTTTTTTGGTGTGTTTTTTTTAATTATTTAACTTTAATTTTAAACAGAGCGCGCGTGCGAGAGAGAGAAAGTAAGCCTCCTGGTCCGGAATTCAAACCACGGTTGGCCATTTGGGAGTCCAATGTCCTTAACCACCATGTCACCTGTTGCCCCCTACCAATCTGTTTGAGGTTTAAGCTCAGGTCTGGGACTCGAACCACAGCAGACTACATGGGAGTCCAGTGACAAAACCATTGTGCCATCTGCTGGTCCCAAAAATGCGTATTTTTATATGACTACATTGGGAAAAGTTTGGAAAGAAGACACACCAAATGGATAAAGGTAGGGAATAGGAATACAGAAATTAAAAAGTCATTTCATAAGGTCTAGACTGCTCCAGTATTTTAAACTGAATACATACTACTTTTATTTAAACAAGTCATTTCTAAATAGAAATAGAGAAAGAATATGTAGCATGATTTTTTTTTTAATTTATTGGTCCTACGTACATATTTCCACCTGAGAAGTGTTTGGTTCTATTAATGAGAAAGCGTATCAACTCCTAAAACCAATACTAGTGCAACAACAAATAATAATTAAAAACACTCGTACCAGGTATAGTTCTAAGGGCTTCACAATATTAATCTGTTAATTAACATAGGATATTATCATTATTATCGCCAATTTACAGATAGTGAAACTCATCGTTAAGAAGATAACGCTCCAGACACAAACTAGTATCTCGGGAAACTGAAGCCAAGCAACATGCCTCCAAAAGGCCACATCCTTAAAATTCTACTGAACTTCTCCCTCAAATACTGTCACAACTCTGGCTGAGGAAAAAATCCTCAAAGAAAACTTTTACTCTCTTTCATTCTCTCTAGGTCATCAGACTGTACTTCCCAGTACAACGATCTACTTTTAAATATAACTTTCTGGTGATTCAAGTAAACTCATTCTTCTTGTAGCTAAGATCTTTTTTTTTTTTTTTTTTTTAGAGATTTCTGCTACGCGGTGCGTGTACTGGTCGGAGAGACAGAGAGAGACAAAGCAAGAAATCACCCCCCAGGGGGGATGGCCACACCACAATCCCTTCTCCTCCATTCTCCTCCTGGGATTTTGGGCAGGCATCCACACGTGCCTGGCACTGAGCTTTAAGCCTCTAGGTTGGGGACCTGAACCATGGTTAACTACGTGGGATTCTAGCAACATAATTATTACGCCATCTGCTGGTCCCAGCAGCTAATATAACTTTAATCACCAAAGAAGCAAGCAGACAGAATGGAGACAGATAAAGTCAAGTAACAAAATCTGGATCCTCCCTGTAAATTCCCAGGTAGAAATCCTAGGCAAACCTTTACCCCTCTAGATCTGTTTCCTTATCTGTAAAAGTTCTCCTAGTATGTCAAGTTTTGTGGTCTGGTAACATATATGTACAATGTATCATTTTAACCAGTGAAATGTTACCAGTGGCATTAAGTATTACCAAAATTCTGTTATAGGCAGCAGGTCCCCAAGAAGATTAATGCAGCTGGATCCTACATAGTTGACTGTGCAATTTGAGTCCTAAACACAGTGGCATAAAAAACACACCAGGTGCACATGTGTGTGCCCCAAAAAAAAAAAATCTCAAGAAGGGTTGCTGTGTGCAGCCATCCCTGCTGGAAGATGATTTCTCACTTTCTCTTTCTCTGTCTCTCTCCAGTGATTGCACCAACTCTATAGCAAACTTCAAAAAAAAAACTGTTTAACCATACCATCCATCTACAGCATTTTTTCCTCATTCCAAACAGAATTCTGTACTCATTAAACAATTAACTCCCTATTCACCTCTCCCCTCAGCCGCTGGTAACCCGTCATACTTGCTGTCTCTAAAGTTGCCTATACCAGGCCCAGATAAATGGAATCATGTATAACTTTAGTACAAATAGTTGTGTCTGACATTTCACTTACCATAATGTCCTTGAGGTGCACTCATATTGTACATATATCATGTATAAGAATCTCCTTTATGTCTGAATATGCTCTCAATCTGTGTATAAACCATGTTGTCCATTTATTCGTTCATGGATAGATGCAGGGTTACTTTTATCAGAATTATAAATACAGAGTCCAACAGTGATGCAGCTGTAAAACGCCAACACTCCTAAGGCTGACCCACATGAGAGGGTACCAGGTTGACATAAGGCGGCCTTTCTGAGTACTCTGAGCACAGGCATACCCATGATCCCAATCCAGGGCTGGCTGGGGAGGTATCACAGTGTCAAGACCCCCCTGGGGGTACTGTCTGGCTCTGTCTCTCTGGCTCATTAAAGAAATAAATGAATCAACTTTTAAAAATAATTAAAAATAGGGGCCAGCAGTTAGCATAATGGCTATGTTGCTGGACTCCCATGTAGTCGACCACAGTTCGAGTCCCGTACCCAGTGGCTTAAACTCACACCAGGTGCGTGTGCGTGCGTGCGTGCCCAAGATCCCAAGAGAATGGAGGAGAAGGGACTGCGGCGTGGCCATCTCCCCTGGGGGTTGATTTCTCGCTTTCTGTCTGTCTCTCTCTTTCTGGTGAGCGCAAGTGCCCTATAGCAAAAAACCTCTCCAAAAAAAAAATAATAATTAAAAATAAAGTATCTGATCTGAATATTACCATAGTAAAAAAAAAAAAAAAAAAACCACTTTGGTTTTTGTCATGTTGTGCACCAAGTAGCAGTGTGTACAAGACATGAAATAGTGCAACCATGCAACCATCTTGGGCATGTATCAGCTGAGATAATATTGGATTTAAGAATCTGTATTTCTATTATTTTTTTTAAATGATGATCTCAATAAATGATCCATAACTATACTATCACTATTTCTTTCAGTTTTTAGCTTCAAACCCTACCTCAAATATTTCAATAAAGAACTCCTGAACTGTAACAAGACATCTTTCAATGAAAAGATTTGCGGGAACCAGCAGTTAGCGTAATGGCTATGTCGCTGGACTCCCACGTAGTCGACCGCGGTT
>NW_006159440.1:498992-501920 GCF_000334495.1 Tupaia belangeri chinensis | reverse complement strand
AAAAAAAAAAAGATTTGCTACAGTCACTTGCCCTTTCCCTCTCTTACATTTCTGTACAAGGATCACCAACATCAGCATGGAAGGAAATTAAGCTGATACTATACGCTAGACATCCAGATGGCTGATCAAGCTTCTAAGTTGCCTGAGACACCAAACATGAATATCAATAACTACCTTAAGATACCCAATTTTCACTATCATAGAATAGGCTAAGTATGAAAAAAACTTAAAACTTACTCACCTTGACCACTGTTTCTCCTTATAATCCCTACCTCTCGAAGAGAAAGAAAAGTACCTTCCAAAGTTCCACACCACATAAATATTGGTATGTCCTGTTTGCTCTGCAAGTTCCTTTGCCAAATTACTTCCCTACATTTTTTGTATTTTCTTTAAAAATTCGTTCAACTCTTAAACCCCTGAATTCTCTAGCAATTGCTTCTAATCTAGATGCTAGGTATACAAGAAAAGTAAGACAGAGCCCCTGCCTCCATACACTTAAGTGTAGTAAAGAAGGATACATAAACAAGTGATTACAATTCAATTGATACATGCTATAACAAAAGTATGAACAAAAAGCCTTGTGGATATAACAGTGCCTGGGACTTCAAGGATGGATGGCCTCCAGAAGGTAAGGGGTCTCATCCAAGTGTGAACCCTTCTCTGAATTTAATAAATTGTTCCTCTCCACTTACACACTCTCCAAAGGAAAGGTTTCACCTACCAATACAGAATCCTTCCAAATTTACAGAAATTTTTTTCATCTACACTGACTTGATGACTTCAAGGTTAATCCGTAAATCAATTGTAACTGACCCTAGAATACATTATATCATTGGAGAATTTTTCCTTCTTGTTGGTTTTTATAAAGTGAATCAACTTTCTTGCTCACTGTTTATTTAAAGGCTAATACTAAAGTAATTTCACACTCTTTTGAGCATGCCACCTCAATGGGTGGGAGATATCCTGGAGAAAGTCCAGTGTGGCCTGGAGAAATGCACCTAAAATCTTTACATGGCCAACATAAATATAATCACATACACATTCAAGGCAAAGCGTTATCCAAGTACTAGAGCATTTTCTTTAACTACACTAAATCAACAAGTGTTTTTCTATTTTTTTAATCACTGCTACTCATACTAAATACATTCTCGATTCTCTGGTGGAATTCTAAATTCTAAAACTCATTTTTAAATCAATTTTTAAACCAATTCCCTGAAGAGACTTTTTAAAAACTATATTGCAGCAAGTACAAAGACATTAGTTATCAAATACAGAACACAAGAGAAAGGAAATATTAGCGTTTTTAATCTTAAACTACCCAATTTCTCCTGAAAACCTGCACAAGACAAAATTATCAGGACTTTTAAATACTTAATTATCAATAACCAATATAAATAATCATCTTTAATCTCAACACTAGGAGAGCAACTGGAATGTCCATTCTATGGTGTCCAACACTCCGCAAAATATATGTACTATATTTTCTATTGCATTTCTTTGTCTCCATTTTTATGAATCCGTGAGTTAGCAGATGCCTATCAGATCTTCATTAGAACAATGCAATCAGAACAGTATACCTATGTTTGTTTCTAACTTATCGGAATGTGTTCACTTTCCACAGAAATTTAAGACGTAATTTTCCTCTTCAGGACTTTACATACCCCAACACATCTCCAAAAAGAGAGAACAGGACTCTTTGTATCTAAGACTAGAATCCTATTTATTACTAACTTTAAAGGCTATGAACCGAAAATTAAAATATATCTTATGTATTTCCATTTTTGTGCAAATAAATTATAAATAAACGAGTTAGGATTATACATTTGTTCTACATTTCATTCTTAAGTATGAATTAGTCAATAGTGCCTATGAATGACGAATAATGGAAAATACACTCCAAAAATCCCTGGTAGTATAGAACACATTGAACTGTGCAAAGCATTGGTGTTTTTAAAGGTTTATTCTTCAAAAGCTGTTTTACGTTAAAATTCCATAAAATTAACCTGAGAATGACCTTCTTGAAACCTAGAAAATAAACATCAGAGTAAATTATTTGTAAGTACTGAAGAGATGTTTACTTGCAAATGAATTTAATTTTTACAGACCCTGTGTGGTAAACAAAGGAAGTTTAGTTTAAATGTGCACACTATACACACATTCAATTTCCTAGACAACAAACATTTCTACATCCCGTCTTTTCTGACTCGCCAAAGCTATTGTTCACGGAAACCAAGACCAATTAATCAGAAATCGCTGACCATTTAATGTAAACACATTTGTCGCGGGCATTTTATTTCGATCACCTATTTCGACCGTCTCAACCTCAGGCAACCCCTTGGGATCTGGGAAATAATCGCTGACTAAATGACAGTTGATTTCGTTAGCACCTGTCGCCATTCTCAGATGTATCCCCCAAGTTGGCCCAAACAGCCTGTCATCTCTTTTTTTCCTTCTTTGCCTTTACGATTATGATTCTTTAGAAAGCGGGAACTCGCTAGGCGTTCCCCAAGTTTTCCAAAAGATCGTGCTTCTCGAGTCCTCCCATTTTCAAAAAGTAACCCTGCGACACAGATTCGCTGCCGGTGGAGGGGACACACAATAAGGTAGGAACGGGACAGCTAGCCCCTCCGTGGGTACGACCAAGGAAGGGGCGGGGAGCTCGGCTCTGCCCTCAAACTTAGGGTGCAGCCGCCGAGGGGGCGAGGGCAGCTGGAGTCGCTTCTCCGGGAAATGTCAGGCGCGGAGCTCCCGCGACTTCTGGCGGAACCGGCGCGCCCCGAGGGCCGGGGGCGTGCGCGGGCGGGGGCCCAGCCCTGCCCACCCGCGGCCCGCGCCCCCACGGCCGCTCCCGCCCGCCGCCGGGGACCGAGCGTGGAGCCCCTTCTCTCCGCCGAGCCCTCCCGAGACACAGTCCGTCCTTTGTCTGAG
>NW_006159440.1:465140-493249 GCF_000334495.1 Tupaia belangeri chinensis | reverse complement strand
TTCCCGGGCGGGGGCGGGGCGGGGGCAGCAGCCAAGTTTGAACCAGTTCGAAACTCGGGTGTTAACGGTTTTAACCGCCGCGCGCTTTCACCGCGCGCAGGGCAGGAGCTGGGCCGGGGAGCGCTGGGGGCGCGGGGCCCGGCACGGCTGGGTCGGCTCCCCCCCGCGGGGGGGGCTCGGCTCCGCCCGGCGGAGGGCGGTCACCGTTACTCGGTCTCAGGTCGCCCCGCGGCCGGCTGGACTTTGGCTGTCGAAGCCCGCGGCGTCCATCGCCCTGGAAACCTGAGAAAGGGCGACTGTACAGTCGTTTGCAATTTCCTGTTGAAAGCTCCTTGCTCAGACCCGTCCGACGTTTGTAGTTCCAGGCACGTGCCAACCTAAAAAACGTTTATTAAGGACGAGTGCAGTGCGCTTCCCTCGTGCTATCGCGCCTATCTAGTGTCAGGAAGAGGGCAACATTTTCCTTGATTAAAAAATGAACTTGAGCAATCTGTCTCAACACAGAGACCTTAGGAACATTCTGTTTAGGATACAGTCGCCCCATCGCTTTATCTGGCAATGAAGTTAAGGGTACTGCAAGTTTATTTTTAGTGGGATGCGTTTGTAAGGCTGAAAACTGGAGAAAGGTCAACCGTGAACTGTGGGGTTAGTCTAGGTTTCCGTTTTGTATTTTTAATGACATTTTTAAATGACAGGTCTTTAATGACTCTCCAGAATTTTTCATTTTATGATTTAACCCATAATTTTCCCACCTTTCCTAAATCTCCTTGTCATTCTTTGCAGATTTCTGAAGCAGTTCAGTGTTGGTAATTGTGCAGAGGAAAGCTTAGAAGTACAGAAAAAAAAAAATGTGCCCAAATAAAAGCAAAATTATCTTATAAATAAATAAGAATAAACTCGAAAGGATATGCAGCTGAGATATGACATTAAAGTAACAAATTCCAAATGTCATTGCTGACAGCCACTGGTACATTCATTTTCCATGGTAAAAATGTTTCCTTCTAGACCAGCTATTTACAATAGCTTTTTTTTTCCTTTTAAGATTGTTTCTTTCATGCAGGAGGGACAGGTACCCCGGCAGTAGGTGCGCTACATCCTCCCCTTCAGCTTCTCAGTGGCCAGGATCTGGGGTTCCCACCAGGTCAGTGAGGGATGGAAACCCAGGTCTTCCTTTAGGCTCCAGTATTACAGCGCACTGTCACCTGAGTCACTGTAACTGGGGGTTCCAATTGCTATTTTAGCCAGCAATTTAAACTCTGTAAATTAACTACTTACCCCCTAGATTGCTTTATCAAATTACTGATTCTATCTGCCCTCTAATATTAAATACTAAAACATCAGGGACATTTTTATTTTTATTTTTTGTTTCAGCCTTTGCCATAGGGCACGTGTGTCAGCTGGAGAGAGAGGGAAAGTGAAAAATCGCCCCTCGGTATTTAAGGATTTTTGTCTTCTCTTCAACTATTGATAGGTTCATCTACCTGCTATTTGAACTAAATCCTAACCTTTATCCTGGCCTTAACATTTAAGCACATTTCTCTTAACATTTTTTTTTTATCTATTAAAACTAAAACTTTTTGAAATTAAAAAATACGTTTAAAAAATACCTATTAATACCTATTTAGTGACTGCAGTAAGCTATATTGCCCCAGCGAGGTGCTACTTTATAGTATGTTCACTTTACTCACTGAGATTTACGCTTAAAGTCAGACATGCGTTCACAAATTTGTATATATCAGTTGTGCTTGCTATCGAAAGTCTTTAAATTAAGATCTTTAGTGAATTAATACAATGGGGGGGGGACCAGCAGTTAGCGTAATGGCTATGTCGCTGGACTCCCACGTAGTGGACTGTGGTTCGCGTCCCGGACCCAGTGGCTTAAAACTCACGCCGGGCGCGTGTGCGTGCGTGCCCAAGATCCCAAGAGGAGAATGGAGGGGAAGGGATTGCGGTGTGACCATCCCCCTGGGGGGTGATTTCTCGCTTTCTGTCTCTATGTCTCTCTCTGTCTGGCGAGCGCATGCGCTCTATAGCGAAAACCTCTCGAAAAAATAAAATAAAATGTGGGGGGAAAAAGACATGGAAAACAACTACATATCAGAGAGTGTGGGAGAAGGGATGGAGTTGGCAGAGGGTGAGAAGTAGGGAATCAAGGGGGAAAAATAAAATATATAAGAAACAAATAGAAAATTACTTGTTTATGATAACATGTATGGTAGTATCCTTGATTGAGCCAATATTCAATGTATACTGGATGGAAAATGTCATTGTGTATACTATATTGATGTACAGTGAATGACTGCAAATAAATAATCGCCCCTTGTGGGAGAGGCGCACCGCAGTCCATTCGTTCTCTCAGGATTTGGGGGATGCAGGCACACTTCCCCAGCATAATTTTTAAGCTTCTAGATCTGGGACTCAAACCACGGTCAGTGCTTTGGGAGACTAGCGCCTTAACCACACCACTTGCTGGCCCCAATGGTGGCATTTTTAGAGGAAAGTCAAGGCAAGTACATTAGAGACGGTCAGAAAGCAAAGTGTATATGCAAGAATGAAACATCATGAAGCAAGTTGTTAAAGAGCATTTAGAATCAAGGAAAGGATAGATCCAGATGTTGCTCAGAAAACCTTAGAAAAATGTTAACAGACTCCAGAAGGAAGCACAAGGTCTAAACTGATAGGGTGGTGAGGACTTTAGAGATGGCATGAGCATTTGGTGACTGCAAATATACTTACAGCTAAAGGTTCCCACTGGGAAGAATGAGTAGAGTGGGACCATACTAAATATATGTATAATACATAACGGGTAGAAGTAAAATATGAAGGCTAGGTTGGAAAAGGAAGGAGGGATCAGTGGATCATCATATTGTCTTAACTCGGCTCTAACAGTTAAGATAGTTTAGGTCACAGTGAGGACAGGAGAAATAAACATTGTCAAAGGACTTACTGTATTTGGATAGCATATGATGTCTTACAAATGTATTTTGTGTATTGACGAACAGGAAAGTTAGGAGAGAGAAGAAGTATTTTTAATACAAAGAAAAGTTATCTGAAGATACCCAACACAGGAAAGCCAGAAAATAGGCTTATCGTTTAGGCCTTTGTGATCATTTCAATGGGGGAAAACACCTTCGTAATGTGTGTAATGAATATCAAGTATGTGTGTGTGTGTGTGTGTGTGTGTGTGTGTGTGTGTGTGTGTGTGTGTGTGTGTGTGTGTGTGTGTGTGTGTGTGTGAATGCTATTTACCACAGGGGCCTAGATAATGCAGAAAGCCAAGCTAACTAAAGGTGGATGATAAGGGGGAGAGACAAAGCTATTGCATTTTTGTCTAAAGATACATTACAGTTATGACACTACTCATAGGTCATCCTGTCCTCTGTTAGAAACAGATTCGCTATCATGGTATGGGATGAAACCACAAATGGAGAGTTAAACCCTGAATTCAGGAAATAACTAACATATTAACTTTTGTACCTCCAGGGGCAAGAACTACTGGTACCCAATATATCTTCACAGTTTTTCTGGTGGCACAGAGGGAGGTTAAGATAGTATATAGAGCTGCTCTTTTCCATCCCTTCACTTGACATGACTTGCCCTTTAAACCCATCAATGGGGTTTACTTCTCACACATTTATTCAGTCAGCACTTAAGTATTTCTGGAGTGCTTACTCTGAATGACACTGTTCTAGGTCACAGGAATACCATGTGAGCAAATAAACCCTCACCTTCACTGTGGACCTGATAGTCTAGGGAAAAGAAGCAAACAGAAAGATACAGCACATAAGGTGGTGATAGATAAAATGCAGAAAAGGCGTGGAAAGAGGGAAGTACTAGGTACAAATGCTACAATTATAAAACAGCTTGACAGGGAAGTTCTCATTGCAAAGGTAGAATCTGGAGACAAACTCAAAGGGGACGAGGGAGCTCTCACTGAGAGAAATGGCCCGTACCTGGGCCTGAAGTAGACTGTGGCTGATGTGATCTAGAACAGGAAGGGGAATTGGAGATGGTGTCAAAGAAGTGAGGGGCACAGGCAGGTCTTTTAGGGCTTTGTGGGCATGTTTAGGATTTTTTGTTTTACTGAAAAGAATTCATTGCACAAAGGTCATGCCAGCTACTATGTTGAAAGCCTGAAGTGAAGCAGAGGCCAAGTTGAGATGATGGCGATGAGTCCATTTTAATAATACAGACACAACATTGTGGTTAGGACCAAAGTGGTAACAGCTGCTAAGAGGCCATCAGATTCTGGATATATTTTGAAAGTACAGGTAATAGAATTTGCTGACAGATTGGATATAGGATGCAAAGAGGCTGACCTGGAAGGCTTAGAGAGGCAGTAGGGGAAGTAGAGTATGGGATAGAAGTTTGGAGATCAGAGTTTAAGAGGTATAAAGTTTGAGATGCCTATTTTCAACCAAGTGGAAATGTCAAGTAGGTGGTAAGTTATTGTTGGGAGGGAAACCATTTTTATTATTTTTTATTTATTTTTACCAACTTAAGTCCTAATGGCCAAGAACCCCTTGACAAAAGATGATTAACAAACAAAAATTTTATTACATGGGACCAGCAGATGACGTAATGGCTACGTCACCGGACTCCCATGTAGTCAACTGCGGTTCAAGTCCCAGACCCAGTAGCTGAAACTCCAGCCAGGCGCTTGTGTGTGCGTGCGTGCCCAAGATCCCAGGAGGAGAATGGAGGAGAAAGGATTGTGGTGTGGCCATCCTCCCTGGGGGGTGATTTCTCGCTTTCTGTCTCTCTGTCTCTCTCTGTCTTTCTGGCAAGTGCACGCGCCCTATAGCAAAAAACCTCTCAAAAAAAAAAAAGATTACACATGTGGTAGGAGTAGTCCAGAGAGAGTATAGCTTCCCTAACAGCTAGGGTAAATATTTATATACATGCTTAACAAAGGAGGGAGTTTAAGGGCTTCAAAGGATGGTAGGTCTTGATGAAACCTGTTTACATACCCAAAAAAATGGGTTTTTTTGCAATATTCTGTGCCCAAGGTTAATCAAGAATGGGTGGAATATGAGGGGGCAATTGTGGTAACTGATTCTTAAAGCTAGATAAAGGGATCAGCAGGTGGCGTGGTGGTTAAGGTTGCTGGACTCCCTCCCACATGGTTGACCGTGGTTCGAGTCAGACCTGGTGGCTTGCTTTCTCCCTTTCACTCGCTCACTCGCTCTCCCTTTGTCCCTCTCTGGTCAAATTTAAATAAATAAAGTTAAATAATTCTTTTTTAAAAAGCCGAGATAAGGGAAGTCATAAAATTTTAGGCAGTTTCACTCTGAAATAAGCTTTGGTCTCTTTATTATACAAGTCTGGAGTTCGGGAGCCATTGTGACTAGGAATATCACTTCGAGATCGGCATCTACCTAAAACCAACATAGTGAATATGGCTGGAAAAGAAGTTTAGCATATTCTACTGGGAAAAGGTTATGGAAATGAGAAACCAATCAAGACCCCGAACAACCAGTGCAATGAGAGACAAGTAGTAAAGTGCAGTATTCTAGAAGCCAAGGGAATAAGGGGGAAAGGAGGGCCAGTCCCATAGTGCAGCAGTTAAGTGCTGTGCACAGGGAGTCAGAGTCCACATGGCCTACCATCATTTGAATTCCAGCCATTACAGCTTGAGAAGCATTTGCCTGCATGCCCAGAACCCTAACGCGAAGGAGGAATGGAGGAAAAAAGATTTTGGCGTGACCACATCTCATTGGGCGGTACTTTGTCTCTGTCTCTGTCTCTCTCTCACACACACACAAGTGCATGTGCCCTCTGGCAATTAAAAAAACAGGCTGCTTAGTCTGAGACTTGACCATTGGATTTATCAACATGTAGGTCATTGGTGACCTTGATAACAGTTTCAATACACTGGTAGAGAATGAAGCTTTTTGGAGTAGATTCTAATGAGCTAGAAGAAAAGACTGGAGACAGCAGGTATACATAACTTTTAAGGATTTTGCTAACAGGAAAAGAAAATGTGCTGGAGTAGTAAGTGGAATCAGAAAAGATGTTAAGATCTTTAAGATAAATAACATATATTGGCATTTTGGTGAAAGATCCAATGGAGATGAAAAGTCGATGACTCAGTAAAAAAGAATATTGTCAGAACAACATCATTAACTGTCAGAAGGGATGGACTCCAGAGGGGACAGATACAAGATGGTCCCAGTGCCTGAGTAGAGGATTTGACCTTTGCCAGGAGCATGAAGAGAGGGCCGAGTGTAAGGATGCATGTTCATTTCAACACACCCAGACTCAGTAACTGGGTATTTCTAAATGAACGTGCAGAGTTTGTTAGGGGATAAAAGAATGTTTGGGGCATTGTGGCATTGCATTCATCAATTTTCCCTTCTTGGTCTTATGTTTTCAGTCTTAATGGGTAAAAGAAATGGGTGAATTTGGTTTTAGGCATCTAGAGTACAGAGTAAAAGTAGAAAATCTTAAGTTTTTTGCAGGATGAGTGAAGAGCCACCTGATAAAAAGTTGAGGATAAGAGGGGCCAGCAGGTGGCATGGTGTTTAAGGCTCTGAACTCCCACATAGCTGACCTCAGTTCAAGTCCCAGATCCGGTGACTTCTCACTTTCTCTCTTCCTTGCTCTTTCTCTGTCTCTGATGATCGTGCATGCCCTGTAGCAGATTTTTAAATAATGATACATTTTTAAAATAATAAACAAGGGTAAGAGAGTTGAGCTGGTCACCAGGGGAGTATCACTTAAAGGTGAGATGACCTCTCATGGCGAACAAGAGCAGCATTACATTCAGACTGGAAAGCACCTTGGGTTGAGGCCAGGAGATGTGTACTATGGTTGAGAAACTTTAAAAAATGATGACAGACTGGCCCCATAATGTAGTGTTTAAGTGCTGTGTGCATTGGGAGCCAGATCCCACATGACCAACCAGGATCCAAATCCCCAGCCTCAGCAGCCTGAAAGATACCCCAGGTGCGTGTGCATGCATGCCCAAAATCCTGATGGGATGGACAAATGGAGGAAGAAAGATTGCAGCCTGACACCTCATGGGGGAGGGCGGCTTTTGCTCTCAGGTGAGCGTTCTCTCACACCGCACATAAGCGCCCTCTGGCAAAACAAACAGCATTGTTTAGGAATTCGGAATCAGGTTCAAATAATCACCCCTAGAGAACTGAAGGGAAGAGTGGTAGGCAGCCTCTAAAATGCCAGCATTACTGCCTCCCTGAACTCACAGCCTGGATAATCCTTAACCTTGAGTACAGGCTGGACCTGGTGACTCACTTATCAGAATATGGCAAAGAGAAATGGGAAGCCACTTCCAGAATTAGGTTCTAAGAAGATCCTGACCTCTCCCCTCCCTCATGTCCTTTGCTCTAGATAAAACAAGCTCTTATTTCATCTTTATCTATTGTATCTCCACTTCCCTAAAATCCAGCCATATTGTACTACTCACTTTCCCAAATAATTCCAGCCAAACTGGTCAAGATGTTACCATTTTAAAACTTTTTTTTTTTTGAGAGGTTTTTGCCTTAGGGCACATGCTAACCTAACCAGAGATTGACAGAGACAGAGATGAAGAGAAATCCCCTCCTGGGGGGATGGTCAGCCACAATCCCTTTCTCCTCCCAGGATCTTGGGCCATCTGCTGGCCTCACCATTTTAAGACTTTTTTTTTTTTTTTTTGAGAGGTTTTCGCTATAGGGCGCGTGTGCTCGCCAGACAGACAGAGAGAGACAGAGAGATAGAAAGCGAGAAATCACCCCCCAGGAGGGATGGTCACGCCGCAATCCCTTCTCCTCCATTCTCCTCTCGGGATCTTGGGCACGCACGCACACTCACCCAGCGTGAGTTTTAAGCCACCGGGTCCGGGACGCGAACCGCGGTCGACTATGTGGGAGTCCAGCAACAAAGCCATTACGCTAACTGCTGGTCCCCATTTTAAGACTTTTAAGAAAGAAATTTGAGTGACCAGCAGGTGGCATGGTAGTTAACGCACTTGACTCCCACATGGCTGAATGCGGTACAAGTCCTGGATCTGGCAGCTTGAAAATTACACTAAGCACATGTGTGTGTGTGTGTGCCCAAAGTCCCAAGAGGAGAATGGAGAAGGGATTGTGGCATGCATTCTCCACTGGGGGCTGATTTCTCACTTTCCCTCTTTCACATGCATGCACCTTACAACGAAAACCTAAAATAAAAAATTTGATCAGAGTAGATGAGTAGACTAAAATAGACTTAAACATTTAAATGATCCAGAAATCACCTGGTAGTTTTAGAAGAATTCAAGCATGAACCTAAGGAGTGCTTGGCCAGACTATGATTACCAACAACCCCTAGACAGATGGCATTTTCTAAATGTGGACCTCATAAAGGACTATTGAGGATTTGGGAAGCTGAATACTAATAAATTTTACCATTTTTCTGGGCTTTAACAAAGGAGAGGATCGATACAGACTACTTTAAAAAGAACATGGGGAGTCAGCAAGTGGAGTGGTGGGTAAAGCGGTTGACCCACACGGCCAACCATGGTTTGAGTCCCAGATCTGGTGGCTTGCTTTCTCTCTTTATCTCTTTCTCTCTCTCTCTCTCTCTCTCTCTCTCTCTCTCTCTGTATCATGAACACATGTGCCCTATAACAGATTTAAAAATAGTAATAAAATTAGGGGCTGCAGGTGACATGGTGGTTAAAGGTGCTGGAATCCCACATGGCTGACTGTGGTTCAAGTCCCGGACACAGTGGCTTGCTTTCTCACTTTCCCTCTCTTTCTCTGTATCTCTGATCAAACTGGAAAGTAATAATAATAATAAATAAAAAGTTAAAATAATTCTTTTTAAAAAATATTAAAATCATACCAGATACAGTGTGGGAAGAGGGCAGGTGAAGGAGTAGAGTCTGAGGAAGGACATTAAGGAGAAAAATAGGGTGATAAGGCATTAATGGGACAAAGAAATAGATTATTATCTATTGATAACTTTATGGTATTGTCAACTGGTGAGAAATGTACACATGTTGGAATATCCACTTTGTAAGTTAAGTAACATATATTAAATGTATAAAAGATATTGAAATAAAAAATTTAAAAATAATAAAATTAAATATTTAAAAAGAACATGATTTTAGCAATGGATAAGAAACAAAATTGATGACATGATTGTATACATAAACTGAAATAACCTTTAGTCAAAGTATTAGAATTAATAAGTGGAGTTAGCAAGGTCACTAGATACAAGTCTCATTTAGAAAAATCAATATTTCTGTATCAGCGGTAAATGGAAGAAATTAAACTGATGTTAAAGTGTTACTATTTACCTTTTTATAAATATCAAACACCTAGTAATGAATGTGATGAAAGATGTGCAAGACCCATACACTGAATATTGCAGAACAATCTGAGGAGAACTTAAACTGAAAGAGGGAATGTTGCTTTTATGGTTGGGAAGGTACAGATTCAACCAGTGCCAATCAAAATCCCAGCAGGGTGTGTGGGGACTTGTGCATGTGTATTGTGTGTGTAAATTGACAAGTTGATTCTAAAACGTAGTCAATTGCATAAGGCCAAAAAGAGTCAAGACAATGTTAGAAGAATGAAGTTGGACAACTTTACAACCAGATATTAAAACCTAAGTTTTTAAAGCCATAAAAATTAACAGCCATAAAAATTGTCTTAAGACCAAGAAGGGAGAGTTGATATGAATGTGATAGGCGAATGACCAATGGGAAACAGATCCATACCTGTGTGGTTACCTGACTTAGGACAAGGGTGACCTTTCATGCAGTCTGGTAAGGGTAGTTTTTTTCCATAATTGGTTATGGATTAACTGGCAATTTTTATGGGGGGAAATTTTTTGGCCTCTACCTCACACTGGGTGAATTGGTGATCTAAATGTGGAAAAAATAATAGGGAAACATTGTTATGAGATGCTCTTAAACATAATTTTTTTCAAAAGGTGCTTACCGTAAAGGAAATAAAGTATATGTTGAACTATATTAAAGCTAAGAACTTCTATTTAGGAGTTTGGTGGGTGGCATGGTGGTTAAGGGTGCTGGACTCCCTCGTGGGCGACTGCGGTTTGAGTCCCAGACTTGGTGGCTTTCTCTCTCTCTCTCTCTCTCTCTCTCTTCCTCCCTCCCTCCTCCTTCTCTGGTCAAATTTTTAAAATAAAATAAAATAAATATATAAAGTTAAATAAAATAATTAAAAAAGAAAAAAAAATGAATCTCTATTCAGGGCCCATTGGTGGCATGGTGGTTGAGACAGCCAGATCCCATATGGCTGACAGCACAGTTTGTTTGGATTCTGGACCTGGTGACTTGAGACACCAGGCATATGTCTGTGTGTGCCCCAAATCCCAAAAGAAATGGAAAAGAAAGGATTGAACTGTAACCCATCCCCTGTGGGGGTGGGGAGGTTCCATCTCACTTTCTTTCGTTCTCTCACACATGCCCTCTAACAAAAATTTTTTTAAAAATCTATGTCAAAAGACACCATTAGGTACTGAAAAAGGCCCAACTGCTGCAGCAGAGGTGAGTATATGCTGCTACTCAACTGGCTGAAACCTTGGCCCACCCTAAAAGCCAGGCACATGTAATCCTAGCTGCTTAGAAGGCGGAGGCAGGAAGATTGCAACATAGCAAGACCCTACATAAAAGGGGAAAAACAGAAAAAGATACTGAAAAGGCAGAGCAAAGAATAGAAGAAATCCCTAATACTCTTACTGAAATGATTTTTAAAATAAGGTAAAATATTAGGAAATGGCCAAAGGGGAGAGGGGAAACTAACTGACACTTAAGGGCAGAGTACAGTAGTTAAGTCTTATACTTGGGAAGCTGGATTCCACGTGGCTGACAGTAGTTCGAATCCCAGCTCTAGGAGCTTGAAAATTACACTAGGCACATGTGTGTGCATGTTCAAAATCCTGATGGAATAGAGAAATAGAGGAAAAAAGATTGTGTCGTGACTCCACCTCCCAAAAATCTGGTACTTAAAAAAGTGGATAAACAACCAATAAACTAAATGATGCTTAGTGGGCCAGCCCCATAGAACGGTGGTTAAGTGCTCTTCTTAGGAAGCCAGATTGTACATGGCCAACTATGGTTCAAATCCCAACCACGATGGCTCATAAAACACACCAGGTACACATGTGTGCATGCCCAGAATTTTGCCAGGATGGAGGAAAAAGGATTGCAGTGTGACCATGCTCCGTCTCCACCCCACCACTGCCCACATCCTTTTTCTCTTTCCATTGTAAGCACATGTACCCTCTAGCAATTAAAAAAAATGTACTCTGTTTTATTAGTTATCATAAAAATGCAAATAAATCCGTAATACTACTACATTCCTATCCAATGGCTAAAATGAAAAATAAAAATACAGAAAATACGAAGTGTTGGCAAGGATGTGAAGCAACCGAAATTCTTATACATTGCTAACAGGAGTATAAATTGGTACCACCACTTAGGAAAATTGAGAAGAGATAATATCTCCTAAACTTGAATATGGAATACTCTATAATCTATCAATATCTACTCTTAGGTACAAATCTAGAAGATAATATATATGGGTGTATGTTTATGTTCACAAAAAGACCCATATGAGACAGCGCGTAAGAACACTATTCCTAATAACCACAAACTGGAAAGTACACAAATGAATAAATTGTAGTTAATTTACATAATAAAATATGCCACCGTGATGCAAATGAACAACCCACAGCTATATATAACTATATGAATCTGATGAGCAATGTTAAAGAAGATAATGTCATATAATTTTAAGTTTCTTAACAAAAAATGATCTGTAATATTAGAATCTGAGCATTGGAGAGTTATCCTTGAGACTAGTGATGAGAGAGAGCAGGAGGGCCGTTCCTGGGACACTGACAGTATGCTCTATTCCCTGATAGGGGTGCTGGGTTAACAAGTGTATTCCCTTTGTGAAAACTTAAGCTGTATGCTTATGATTTAAGCCATTTCTGTGTCTATGTTACACTTCATTAAGTTTAAAAATATATCAGAAGAGACAGAACCCGCAAAGACTGAAGAGGGATACAATGATGAGGAAGGAGGAAAACTAGAGTGTAATGTCCTGACAGCCACATGGAGATAGAAATTGTTTAAGAAGTGCGTATCTGGAATATTTAAAAAGCACTTGGAGCTCAACAATAAATGGACAAATAGCCCATCAAAATGGGTAAAGAATTTGTATAGACATTTCTCCAAAGAGGGCCAACTATGGTTCAAATCCCAACCACGATGGCTCATAAAACACACCAGGTACACATGTGTGCATGCCCAGAATTTTGCCAGGATGGAGGAAAAAGGATTGCAGTGTGACCATGCTCCGTCTCCACCCCACCACTGCCCACATCCTTTTTCTCTTTCCATTGTAAGCACATGTACCCTCTAGCAATTAAAAAAAATGTACTCTGTTTTATTAGTTATCATAAAAATGCAAATAAATCCGTAATACTACTACATTCCTATCCAATGGCTAAAATGAAAAATAAAAATACAGAAAATACGAAGTGTTGGCAAGGATGTGAAGCAACCGAAATTCTTATACATTGCTAACAGGAGTATAAATTGGTACCACCACTTAGGAAAATTGAGAAGAGATAATATCTCCTAAACTTGAATATGGAATACTCTATAATCTATCAATATCTACTCTTAGGTACAAATCTAGAAGATAATATATATGGGTGTATGTTTATGTTCACAAAAAGACCCATATGAGACAGCGCGTAAGAACACTATTCCTAATAACCACAAACTGGAAAGTACACAAATGAATAAATTGTAGTTAATTTACATAATAAAATATGCCACCGTGATGCAAATGAACAACCCACAGCTATATATAACTATATGAATCTGATGAGCAATGTTAAAGAAGATAATGTCATATAATTTTAAGTTTCTTAACAAAAAATGATCTGTAATATTAGAATCTGAGCATTGGAGAGTTATCCTTGAGACTAGTGATGAGATGAGAGAGAGCAGGAGGGCCGTTCCTGGGACACTGACAGTATGCTCTATTCCCTGATAGGGGTGCTGGGTTAACAAGTGTATTCCCTTTGTGAAAACTTAAGCTGTATGCTTATGATTTAAGCCATTTCTGTGTCTATGTTACACTTCATTAAGTTTAAAAATATATCAGAAGAGACAGAACCCGCAAAGACTGAAGAGGGATACAATGATGAGGAAGGAGGAAAACTAGAGTGTAATGTCCTGACAGCCACATGGAGATAGAAATTGTTTAAGAAGTGCGTATCTGGAATATTTAAAAAGCACTTGGAGCTCAACAATAAATGGACAAATAGCCCATCAAAATGGGTAAAGAATTTGTATAGACATTTCTCCAAAGAGAATATGCAAATGACTAATAAGCACATGAAAATGTTTAACACCATAGTTTTTAGGAAATGCAAATCCAAACCACAATGAAGTACCATCTCACACGTACTGAAATGGCTGTGATCAAAAAGATAACAAAAATGTTAGTAAAGGGGGGCCAGCAGGTGGTGTGGTTGGGAAGCTGAACTCTCACATGGCCAACTGTAGTTTGAGTTCTGCACTTGCTTACTTTCTTACTTTCCCTCCGTAACTTTCTTTCTTTGTCTCTGAATCTGTCTCTGTCTCTCTGGTGAGCACATATAGTCCTATAGAAAATTTTAAAATAATAATAGTAATTCTTTTTTCTTTATTTTTTGGAGAGGTTTTTATGCTATAGGGCATGTCCACTCGCCAGAAAGACAGAGACAGAAAGCGAGAAATCACAATGAAGTGCCATCTCATACATATTAAATGGCTGTGATCAAAAAGATCCCTGGGGGCTGGGGTGGGGAACCAGCAGTTAGCGTAATGGCTATGTCACTGGACTCCCACGTAGTCGACCGCGGTTTGCGTCCCGGACCCGGTGGCTTAAAACTCACGCCGGGTGTGTGTGCGTGCGTGCCCAAGGTCCCGAGAGGAGAATGGAGGAGAAGGGATTGTGGTGTGACCATCCCCCCGGGAGGTGATTTCTTGCTATCTGTCTATCTGTCTGGCGAACGCACGCGCCCTATAGCAAAAACTTCTCAAAAAAAAAAAATCCCCAGGGGGGATGGCCATGCCGCAATCCCTTCTCCTGCATTCCCCTCTCGGGATCTTGGGATCTTGGGCACGCATGCCCACACACCCGGTGGGAGGTTAAGCCACTGGGTCCAGGACTCGAACAGCAGTCGACCACATGGGAGTCCAGCGACATAGCCATTACACCAACTGCTGGTCCCCAAATACAATAATTCTTAAAAAAAAAAAAAAAAAAAAAGTGTTAGTAAAGGGTCATAGTGGTTAAGGTAGCTGGATCCTGCATGGCCAACTGCTCAGTTCAAAACCCAGACCCAGTGGCTTAAAAACCATGCTGGATGTTGGGGACCAGTAAATGGTGTAATGGCTATGTTGCTGGACTCCATGTAGTCAACTGCGGTTCGAGTCCGAGACCCGGTGGCTTAAACTCACACCGGGCGCGTGTGTGTGCGTGCCCAAGATCCTGAGAGGAGAATGGAGGAGAAGGAATTGCAGCGTGACCATCACCCCTGGGGGATGATTTCTTGCTTTCTGTCTTTCTGTCTTTCTTCCCTGTCTTTCTGGAGAGCGTATGAGCCCTATGGCAAAAACTTCTCAAAAAAAAAAAAAAAAAAAGGCTGGAAGCATATGTGTGTGTGTGTGTGTGTGTGTGTGTGTGTGTGTGTGCCCAAAATCTCTAAAGGAGGGTGGAGGAGAAGGGATTGCAGCATGCATGGTCATTCCCCCAGGAGGTGCTTTCTCACCTTCCTTCTCTCTCTCTATAGCAAATGAAAGAAAATTTTTTTAATAATTTATTTTATACATTTAATCACTATACATCACCTAGCTTATAAGAGGAATTTATCTAACATGAGTACACTTCACACCAGTCCAGTTGAGGATACAAAACATATGATCATCCCATAAATGTCTAACCTCTCTATTTCCCTCCTTAATTTCTTTTCTTACACTTCCCCACTTCTCCCACCCTCTTCCCACATTGTCTCCAGTATCTATAACCATTTTCAATGCTTCTAAAATATTTTTTTTTAAGTGTTAGTAAAACCATGGAGAAGTTGGAACCCACACACATGGCTGGTGAGACATAAATGTTGCAGCCACTTTAGAACACAGTCTGTGGGCCGGCAGGTGGCATGGTGGTTAAGGGTGCTGGTCTCCCACGTGGCCAACTGTGGTTCGGGTTCCAGACCTGGCGGCTTGCTTTCTCACTTTCTCTCACTTAGGTCAAAATTTAAAAAAAAAGTTAAATAAAAAAATTCTTAAAAAAAAAAAAAAAAAAAAAAAGAACAGTCTGGCAGTTTTGCAAAATGTTAAACAGAGTTACGATGCGGACAGCAATCGCATTCCTAGGTACACACCTCAGAGAAATGAAAACATCTATCAGTGCAAAAACTGGTACATGAGCAGCCAGAGCAACATCATTCATGATAGCCAAAAAGTGAATGCAGCTGCAATGTCCCTCAGCTGATGGAGAAACAAATTGTGGTCTATCCGTACAGTAGAACTGTATTCAGCAGTAAAATGAAATAGTAATGCATGCTACATGAGCAGACATCAAAAACATGTTAAGGGAAAGAAGCGAGTCACAAAAGGTAACAATGCATGGTCTCATCTGTATGAAATGTCCAGAATATGCAAATCTATAGATACAAAATAGATTAGTCATTGCCTGGGGGGGGACAGAGAATGGAAGGAGTTTCTGCTAAATTACATGAGGTGGCTTTGGGGGATATGAAATGTTCTAAAATTAGGTTATAGTGACAGTTGTAAAATGCTGTAAATATACTGAAAACCATTGAGTTGTACAGGTCAAAAGGATGAGCTTTAGGTTATGTAAATTAAATCTCAGCGAAGTTATTTTTTAAAAAAGAGGAAGGAGTGATTACTCAGGAATAAAACAAGAAGCTGTTTAGACTCTCCTCCTACCAAAAGATTCTACATTCAGAGAAATATTTGTCCATAAGGATTATTCAAGACTACTTTTTGGGGGATAAAACAAATTCTCTACACATAATAAAGGTCTCTGAACCATCAGACAAAGTCATAGGTAAGAGACTGGGGAAATTAGTTGCTTAAGTAAGGTCTTAAGGCCCAAAAAAGCAACAGACTTTACCATCAAACTTAAAAAATGAACAAAAAACACTTCTGAAGTATCTACAAAAGGAAATATTCCAAGGTTTTTTCCTTTTTAAATTTTTTATTAACATGCAATAATTGTACTTATTTGTGGGGTACAATGTGATTTTTCTGTACAAGAATACAATGTGGAGCCAGCCAGTGGCATGCCAGTTAAGGTGGCTGAATCCCACATGACTGACCAGGTGACCTGAAAAACACGCTGGGTACATGTATATGCATGCCCAAAATTCTGAGAGAACGGAGAAGGGATTCCAGTGTGGCCATTACCCGGCCCCCCAGGAATGATTTCTCACTTTCCCTCTCTCTTTCTCTCTCCAGCAAGCGAATGTGCCCTGTAGCAAAATAAAAATACAGGAGCCAACAGGTAGTGTGGTAGATGGTACACTGGACTGCAACATGGCCTACCACAGTTCAAATCTCAGACCCGGTGGCTTGCTTTCTCCCTTTCTCTCTCTCTCTCTCTCTCATCAAATTAAAACATAATAATAAAGTTAATTCTTCGAAAAAAAATTTTTATAGAAGTTTTTGTTGTAGGGTGCATGCGCTCACCAAAAAGACAGAGACAGAGAGACAAGAAAGAGAGAAATCACCCCCCAGGGGGGATGGCCACGCCGCAATCCCTTCTCCTCCATTCTCCCCTCGGGATCTTGGGCATGCACACACACATGCCCGGCATGAGTTTAAGCCACCAGGTCTAGGACTCAAACCACGATTGACTACATGAGAGTTCAGCCACATAACCATTATGCCAACTGCTGCCCCCAATTCTTTGAAAAATTTTTAAAGTAAAAACACAATGTGTAGTGATCAAATTGATCACTAGCATGCCCATCATTCAGCCGTTCATCATTATATTGTGTTGGGAACATTGTAAAACCTCTACTTACTATGAAAATACAGTGAGTTATTAACTTAATACACAGTGCGGTTAATAATATCGAATTATTTACCCTACTGTATTTTATTTTATTTTTATTTTTGAGAGGTTTTTTTGCTATAGGGTGCATGCGCTCACCAGAGTGAGACAGAAGGAGAGAAATCACCCCAGGGGAGATGGCCTTGCCACAGTCCCTTCTCCTCCATTCTCCTTTAGGGATCTTGGGCACGCATGCTCATGCACCCAGTGTGAGTTTAAGCCACCAGGTCCAGGACTCAAACCACGGTCAACTACATGGGAGTCCAGCGACATAGCCATTACGCCAACTGCTGGTCCCCCCTACTGTTTCTTATGACCCTCAAAATTGTTCCCCTCACATTTCTGCAGTTTCTTCCTACTAACCCACATTGTTCTATTCCCCTCTCCCTCTTACCCTTCCTAGCCTGTAGTAATCGTTATTCATTCCTGTATTTCTGGGTTTGTTTGTTTGTTTGTTTTTTAGAGGTTTTTGCTACAGGGCATGTGTGCTCACCAAAAAGACAGAGATGAGAGATAGAAAATGAGAAATCACCCTCTAGGGGAGATAGCCACGCCACAGTCCCTTCTCCTCCATTCTCCTCTCGGGATCTTGGGCACGCATGCACATGTGCCCGGTGTGAGTTTAAGCCACTGGGTCCAGGACGCGAACCATGGTAAACTACATGGGAGTCCAGCGACATAGCCATTATACCAACTGCTGGTCCCATCAACCCTATACTTCTATGAGGTAATTCTTTCCCATTGCTACGTGACTGCGAGCATATGTATTTCCCTTACTGTACCTGGCTTATTTCAGTTAATATAATACCCCCTAGGATCACCCATGTTACCTCAATAACAGAATTTAACTTTTTTTAATTGCCAAAGAACATACAAGAGAAAAAGAAAGCACACCCTACAGTGGTATCTGGTCACGCTGCAATCCTTTTTCCTCCATTCCTCCTTCCCATCAGGATTTGGGCACTCATGCATGCGCACCTTTTCAAGCCATCAGGCAGAATTAGCTCCGCAGTTGGCTTTGTGGGATCAGCTTTATGCACAGAGCTTAACCACTGCACTACAGGGCCAAACCAGGATCTGGGGTTTTTTAGAGAGATTTTTGCTATAGGGTGCATGCACTCACCAGAGGGACAGAGAGTGAGAAATCATCTCTTCCAGGGAGGGTAGCCATGTCACAACCCCCTCTTCTCCATTCTGCTCTAGGGATTTGGGGCACGCTCGTACACGCATCCTGCGTGAGCTTTAAGCCACCACGTCTGAGACTCAAACTACGGTGATCATGTGGGCGTCCAGCGACGTAATTATTACACCATCTGCTGGTCCCAGGGTTTGGATTTTTCAGTGGTTGAGGAAGTATTCCATTGTGTACACCTACTGCATTTTCTCTATCCCTCCATTTGCCAGTGGACACTGAAATTGATTCTGTGCCGTGGCTACAGTGGATGGTGCTGCAGTGGGCTGGTCTCTTCGACGCTGATTTCCTTTTCTTTGGCCACACGCTGCATCTTACAGCAGTTCCATGTTTGGTTTTTCAGGAACCTCCATACTGTTTTCTATAATGTACCAATTTACATTTCCGCCAATAGCATGAAAGGGTTCCCCTCTCTCCATATCCTTGCCAATAGAAATACTGTAAGACTTTTATCACTGCACCTAGAAGGATTAAGAGAGGGAGAAAGAGCTGAGGGTTAGGAGGAAAAAGAAAACATTCTACCGAACGAAGAGTAAGGATGGATTGGCGTTCTCTATGCTGAAAAGGCAGAGGCTGAGACAAGAATCAAGTGTTCAGATTTCAGGAAATGATCTAGCTAAGGTGAATTCAGCTTTTTTGACTGAATCCCAAGAGGTTTCCATTAAAAAGCCCTTCTTGGGGACCAGCAGTTAGCATAATGCCTATGTTGCTGGACTCCCATGTAGTCGACCACGGTTCGAGTCCTGGACCCAGTGGCTTAAACTCACGCCAGGCGCGTGTGCGTGCGTGCCCAAGATCCCGAGAGGAGAATGGAGGAGAAGGGATTGCGGCGTGGCCATCCCCCCTGGGGGGTGATTTCTCGCTTTCTATCTCTCTGTCTCTCTGTCTGTCTGGCGAGCGCACGCACCCTATAGCAAAATCCTCTCAAAAAAAAAAAAAAAAAAAAAAGCCCTTCTTGGATTCTCTGAAATGTATTGATATATTGGGAACAAGAAGTACTTAGCTTGGTAAGAGTTTTAAGAACGAATTACCCAGGACTAGTGGATGTTGTAATAGTTACATTGCTGGACTTCCACGTAGTCAACCGCGGTTCAAGTCCCAGACCTGGCAGCTTAAAACACTCTGGGCACATGTGCATGCATGCCCAAAATCCCAAAAGGACAATGGAGGACAAGGAACTACTGTGTGGCCATCCCTCATGGTGGGTGGTGGTGGTGGTGGGGGGGTGATTTCTCACTTTCTGACTGTCTCTCCAGCAAGCGTTCAAGCCCTATAGCAAAAAAAAAAAAAAAAAAAAAGTCTCTCTAAAAGATAAAACAACTTACTACTACAAAATAAGATGTAATTATACAAACTGGAGTTTAAAATGTTTGCATGAATGTTGAGAAGTCTGAGCCACACATAACCTTTAACTTATTTATTCAAAAGACTTTATATAGTGCTTGTTTTGGTCGGTCCTGTTTATACCAGATTAGGAGTATCGAAGGGGTGGTAGGTAGGGCGATGGAGAAGGGCTCCTCCAGAAAGCTAGGAAGGGAGGGAAGAAGGGATGTGGGATTTGCAGCCCAGGAGGAGGTAGCTATGCCAGCCTAAGAAAGGCTGCCAGGTTCGCGATGAGGCGGCTTAGACCTGCTCCTGAAGTAGAGTGAACTGGGTCGCTGGAGTCCCATTTGCCTGTCCTGGCTGGAGGTCAGGTTTTGGGGTTGTTAACGCCTCTGCCTTTAGAGTTGTGATTGTCTAGGATCTCAGAAGCAGCGGAAGTGACCAGGACACTAACTTCAGGACAAGTCCCAGCAAGGTTCTGACAGAGGAATTCCCAAGTTACTGAACGGAGTGACTGAACTTCCAGATCAATCCCCTGGACAGTAGATTTTTGTGTCAGTGGATCCCAAACACGATCTTTTCCACTATTTCAAGCCCAGGGCAGGGGTGTGGGGGAGGGTGCTCTCCTCAAACTATTGAATGTCCTTATGGGTCTGAGCTGCAAGGTTTTCTATGACGTATGTCCTCTAGGACCTGTGGGCCAGTGGGCAGAGTGCCCTTGCATACACACTCAGTGCTGACATCTGTGGCCCGTTGGCAAAGGACACCGGGCCGGACAGACAAGTAAGGCAGCCCTGGGTTTTTATAAGATCCATGACAATCAATTGACAGACTGCTTGCAATGCTCAGTGTTCTAATGACTATGGATAAAGATTTACTCCTATTATTAAAAGAAGAGTGTGTTCAAATTCAATATTTTAGACGTAAGAAATGTTTCCAACTGTAGAAATTCATTGCTAACTTGAGAAAATATTTTCCCACTTAGAAATGTATCAGACTGGTGTATAATCTTCTGGGAAGAAAACAGTAGCAGTGACACCACTTCAGCTGGGAACCACATGTTTTAAAAGGCAGCCATTTCAACTAAGGGCAATGTATCAAGTGATTGAGCTGATTCACTTTGCAGGGTTGTCACATACCTATGAAATTTTTGAAAAAAAAAAAAATCACTAAACTTGGAATGTTGCACTGGAAATTGACTCATCACCTCACTTGAATACTCTCATATGAAGATTATCCTAGGATAATCTGAAAAGAATGATCAGGTGCTTAACAGTTTGTCTTATGACTGCAAAAGAAAATTGTGTGTAATAGTTAATGAACATTGGTAAAAGGCATTTATTTCTGCCTCTAATTGTATTATATGGAACACCTTCCTTTATTTGAGGAGCTTTTAAGATAGGCTAGATTGGGAACCAGCAATTAGCGTAATGGCTATGTTGCTGGACTCCCACGTAGTCGACTGCGGTTCACTTCCCGGACCCGGTGACTTAAAACTCACGCCGGGCGCGTGTGCATACATGCCCAAGATCCCGAGAGGAGAATGGAGGAGAAGGGATTGTGGCGTGACCATCCCCCCTGGGGGGTGATTTCTCGCTTTCTGTCTCTCTGTCTCTCTCTGTCTAGCGAGCGCACACGCCCTATAGCGAAAAAAAAAAAAAGAAAAAAAAAGATAGGCTGGATTCTAGCAGAAAATTAGGCTATTAGTTTTTCTGTTTTATTTTTTAGAGAGAGAGGTTTTTGCTATAGGGCACAGGTGCTCACCCAGGACAGAGAGACAGAAAGCGAAAATCACCCCAGGGGGAATGACCACACTGCAATCCCTTCTCCTCCATTCTCCTCTCGGGATCTTGGGCACACACGCCCGGCATGAGTTTTAAACTGCCAGGTCTAGGACTCCAAACGCGGTCGACTGCGTGGAAGTCCAGTGACATCACCATTACACCATCCGCTGGTCCTGTTTCTCTAGCAAGTGCACACCCCTTCCAGCAGGTTAAAAAAAAGTGTTTTCCAAGGTGTAAAATCATTTCCACTTGAAGATTGTAATAATTATGTGTTTTAATAACATTAAAAAAAAAAACCTATTCTAATGTCTACTTTTGATAAATGTGTCCTGAAAGCACAAACTACAACAGCAATGCCTTGCAGTACGCGGGTCTTCGAACAGTCCGTGGAGAATGCACGTATGAGAAGGCGTCACAGATTTCAGCCTGTTTTTCACCAAGATACACTCATACTTTAATTCTGTTTTCCCACGAAGTTTTGAAGTCCCATTGAATAAACAAACCAGCTCTCCCATTCTCTTCTATCTGATGGCTAAATAAACAGGAACTTCAAGTTTCTTCTTCTCCCTCTCTCTCTCTTTTTAAAAAATTTGCTATAGGGTGTGTGCACTCATCAAAGGGAGAGAGAGAGAGAAATTGAAACATCTTCGGGGGGTGACCATGCCACAATCCCTCCTCTTCTCATGATTTTGGGCATAAACGCTCACCCGCCCAGCATGTTTTTCAAGCCGCGAGGTCCGGGAATCACACCACCCCGTTGACCATGTGGGATCTAGCTGCCTTAACCACCATGCTGCTGACTCGCTCTTTTTCTATAAACACTATTTTTTTTCTGTAATGTTTGTTATATTGGAATGTTAGCATTCTTGTTTTTAATTAACCGTCTTTTTTATATAGTGAAATAAATGAAAATTATTGCCCACAGTCCATCTCTCAAAGAGAACTACTTTTACCATTTTGCTTTCGGTCTTGAAAAGCAACATTTTAATGTAATGTTGAACATTTTTTTCCTTGTTATAAAAGGATGACATGTGAATTCAAGCAATCTGTCAAATGTGCTTGACAAATTTGTTGTATTTTTCAAGATATGTCAGCAAAATTCGAGGATCTGAGGGAGTAGGACTCATTTGTATGGGGAGTATAGAGTGACAGTTTTTAGGAAGGCAGTGTGCTAGCATTTGCTGTTAATGAATGTGTTTATACCTTCTGACTTGGCGTCTCCATTTCTAGGGATCTTCCTTTAAAAATTATCTTTTTTGGGGGCCGGCAGGTGGCATGGTGGTTAAGGGTGCTGGACTCCCACATGGATGACGGTGGTTTGAGTCCTGGACCTGATGGCTTGCTTTCTCACTTTCCCTCTGTCTCTCTGTCCCTCTTTGGTCAAATTAAAATAATTTAAAAATTAAATAAATAAAGTTAAATAACACTGTTTCAAATATTGTAAAAATTCTCTTTTTTATATATCTTTAAATAGTTATCTTTTTTAAAATTTTAAAAAGAATTATTATTATATATATATTTTTTTTAGAGACGTTTTTGTTACAGGGCATGTGCACTCGCCAGAAAGACAGAGAGACAGGGAGGATAGCCATGCCACAATCCTTTCTCCTCCATTCTCCTCTCAGGATCTTGGGCACGCATGCATACGCGCCCAGCGTGAGTTTAAGTCACCGGGTCCAGGACTCAAACTGCATTCAGCTAAGTGGGAGTCCAGGAACATAGCCATTACACTAACTGCTGGTCCCTAAAAGAATTGTTTATTTAATTCCATTTGTTATTATTTTTTAATTTGACCAGAGACAGGGAAAGGGAAAGCGAGAATGCAAGCCACCAGATCCGGGACTCAAACCGCAGTCGGCCATGTGGGAATCCAGCGCCTTTATCCTCCACGCCACCTGCCAGCCCCAGATATTTATCTTTAGATAGTCACTGAAACGTTTATAATTTTTAAAAAAGGAAAAAACTTTATGTCCATTGTTCACTAACTAAATGAATTGCAATACAGCTATATTATAAATATATATATTTATATCCTTTATATAGTTAATAAACACAACACATCTGTGAAAGGGATGAGATTAAATGAACAAGACTAGTTTTTTTTTTTTTTTTGAGAGGTTTTTGCTATAGGGCGCATGCACTTGCCAGAGAGACAGAAAGCGAGAAATCACCCCCCAGGGGGGATGACCACGCTACAATCCCTTCTTCTCCATTCTCCTCTCGGGATCTTGGGTACGCACGCACACGTGCCCAGTGTGAGTTTAAGCCACCAGGTCCAGACTCAAACCATGGTTGACTACATGGGAGTTCAGTGACACAACCATTGTGCTAACTGCTGGTCCCACAAGACTAATTTTTTGAAGTTTTTCATAAAAAGTACAAGAGGACTTCAAAAAGTTGGTGGAAAATAGACTTAAACTCTGAGTTCATTTTGTGTAAAAAAAAAAAAAATCTGAACTCCATGTAGTTTCTTCACAGTATGCATTTTCTATGAATTTTTGCTTGTTTGGTTTTTGTTGTAATTTTGGTATAGGGTGCGTATGTTCGCCAGAGAGAGACAGAGACAGAAAGACGGGGAAAGTGAGAAATCATCACCCCCCAAGGAAGATGGCCACACCACAGTCCCTTCTCCACTCTCCTCGGGGTTTTGGACATGCATGCACACACATATAGCGTGATTTTCAAGCTGCCAGATCTAGGACGCAGACCAGTCAGCCATGTGGAATCCAGCCCCTAAACGTCCATACCACCTGCTGGACCTCTCATAATTTTTTGAAGGCCTCTTTTGTATATTGATATTAAAAGATCTCCAAAATGTGACATAGAATGAAAATGGTAAATTATAAAAATGTATATGTGCTAGGGTCACATTTATGTACATATATACAGAGAAAACTGTACAGGAAGAGACCAGAAGGACATGCTCAGTGCTGTGGCACTTCTGGGAAGGGAAGTCAGAGGACGGCACTGCTGAGTGTGAGGCTGGCTCGTCCTGACTTTCTTCTAATAAGAATGTATTGAGGGAAAAAATAAATAGATAAATAAATAAATAAAAACTAAATGTGTGTGAGTGTGTGTGTGTATATATATATATATGAAACTAGAAATGGAATATTATTGATGATAACATGCATGACTAAGCCATTATGCAGTTTATTCTAGATGGGAAACCACTTTTACTATGTTGTGACAATGCTCAGGGAATGAATGTAAATTAATTTAAAAAAAAAGCTTTAGAAAGAAAAACACTAAAACCGTCCTTATCGAAATTTTTAAAAAAATGAGTATTTGATGACTGCAGTAAGCTATATAGCCCCAGCTAGGTACTACTTTGTGGTATGTTAATTCAGCTCACTGAGGTTTAGGCCTAAAGTCAGACTTGGGTTCATGTATATGTATATATCAGCTGCGCTTGCTATTGGAAAGCAGCTGTGCTTGCTATTGCAAATACTTAGACTAATTAAGTTCATTAGCAAACCAATTAAATGGGGGTGGGGGGAGGCATAGAAAGCAATCATGGATACCAGAGACAATGGGAGAAGGGTTGGACAGGGCAGGGAGTTAGGGATAGGGAATCAAGGATGGCAAAAAAAGAAAAAAAAAAGAAAAATATACAGGACATAAGAAATGGAAAATTATTTGTTGATAACACATATGTCGATGTGTTTGGTCGAGCCAATATACAGTATATTCTGGATGGAAAATTCATTTTGTATGTTGTAATGAAGTATAGTGAATTAATGTAAAGAAAATAAATTTAAAGAAAAAAAGAAAGAATGTATTCAGGTTTTGCTTCTGTCACTTTCCCAATTGCCAGAGTGTGTGCACTCACCGGAGAGAGATAGAGACAGGGAGAAAGAAAGCTCCCCCACAATGGGGCATGAGGGTCACACCGCAATCCATTCTCCGCCATCTCTCCATCCTGGCAAGATTCTGGACATGTAACAATGCGCGCGCGCGCACACGCGCACACACACACACACACACACACACACACACACAGTGTGTTTTTCAGGCTACTGGGGTCAGGACTGGAACCACATCAGCCATATGGGATCTGACTCTCTTAACCATAGTCCATGCAGCTAGCTCACATCTGTCTTTTAAAAAAGTAAAACTATGTGGACCAGCCCCATGGCCTAGTGGGGGAGGGAGCTGGATCGCACATGGCTAACCGTGACTGCGGTCCCAGCCCAGCAATTGAAAATCACTCTGGGTGTGTGTGTGTACGTGTGCTGGGAAGGAGAAATGGAGGAGCAGGGATTGCAGCATGACCACACCTCACTGAGGAGTGCTTTCTCCTCCTTCTCCCTCTCCACCTCTCTAGTGAGTACATGCACACTCCAACAATTAAAAAAAAAAAGGGGGGGGGGGGCCAGCAGGTGGTGTGGTGCTTGAGGCCCTGGACTTCCACATAGCGGACAGCATTTCGAGTCCTGGACTGGCATCTTGCTTTCTTTATGTCTCACTCTCTCTGTCTGGTGAGCAAATTTAAAAATACTAATAAATAAAATTAAATAATTCTTTACAAAAAAGGGGAAAACTACTACATACTTCTTCATTAATGGTAACAGACGGTAACATTTCTAAATACTGCTTCTTAGGTCACAACATATATATATATATTTATTGTAAAACATTTTGATAATTAAGAAAACTCGGGCCAGCAGGTGGTGCAGAGCCTAAGGCACTGGATCCCACATGGCTGTTCGAACCCTGGGCCTGGCAGCTTGAGAATCATGCTGGGTGTGTGTGGTTGTGTGCCCCAAATCCATAAAAGACTGGAGGAGAAGGGATTATGGCATGATTATCCTCCTTTGGGGTTCTCTCTCTCTGTCTCTCTCTGGTGAACATATTCACGCTATAGCAAAAAATCTAAAATAAATAAATAAATAAATAAATGAAAAGAAAGAATGCTCACTAAAGTTAGCCTCTCTGCTGTTCATAGAGTTACTCTATTAATATATTCACAAACCCCAGAGGCAACCCACATCTCCCATATTGTCTTTTCTCAGCTCCATTTTGGGAGAATTTCTAATCTGGAAACACTCTGAAAAAAATACTGCAAGTCCAGAGAGCAAAAGAAGCCCTGGGTGGTAGCTGGGCTCGCCACAGTTCTGCTTGAGCACTGGTTTCGGTTCCTGTGGACCCCACCAATCCCGCAAGCTACACGCTGATGCAAACGGCGTGCCCTGCGCCCTGCGTGCAGGCTGTCAGGCTGGGCCAGTGGGCTGCCCTTCCAAACCCAGCTCTCCCCTGTACAGCGCCAGCTTCTCCCCTCCTGCTCTCATCTGACAGAAACCTCCTTTTCTCTCCAACCTCAAGGTTCTCCAGCTAAGCCAGACATCTGCCAGACTTGACATTTCATTAAATGACAGTCACTTCTTAGAAGCCACACTCAGTATGCCAATTATCAGGAAGTAGGACAGAAGAACAGCTCACGTCCTGGAATGAATGCCTGATGAGTATGTCGCAGTCAGTAGTGCGCTTTTGCAAGGGGTGACTTACTCTAGCGAGTGCTCGGGATCTCTTTGAAAACTTTCTTTTGAAATTTGAGGAATGGAATCTTCTTTTTTTTTCTTTTGAGAGATTTTTGGGACAGGGTATGTACACTCGCTGGAGAGACAGAAAGATGGTGAAAAATCACCTCTGGGGGGATGACCATGCCACAATCCCTTCTCCTCTACTCTCTTCCTAGGATTCTGGGCATGCATGCACACGCAGCCAAGGTGAGTTTCAAGCCACCAGGTCCTGGACTCAAACCACGGTCGACCACATGGAAGTCCAGCGCCTTAACCACTATGCCACCTACTGGCCCCTAGGAATGAATTCTTCTAATCTTTTTCTTTCAACAGTAGATTTTACCTATAAAAGCATGTTAATTTTTTAAAGAAGTATTTATTTATTTACCTATTTATTTATTTATTTATTTATTTATTTATTTATTATTAATATTATTTCGTTTTGACCAGCGAGAGAAGGGGAAAGTGAAAAAGTAAGCTGCCAGGTCTGGGATTCGAACCATGGTCACCTCTGTGGGAGTTCAACACCTTAAGCACCACGCCACTTGCTGGCCACAAACACATTGATTTTGGAGCCTGAGCTAGACAGACTGAGTTGAAAACCAGCTTGCCCCCCTGATGTTGTGGTGACCCCAATATGGCTGCATGGGCTACTGAGAACCAGTGTCCACTGAGTGGAGCGTGTTCATTCCAGCTGGTCAGGTTTGTGCCGTTTCAGCAACAAAAACAGGTCTTGTGACAAGACCCTGGCAAAAGTGTCTCTGTCTCTTGCACACAGGTGCACACACTCTCTCAATCATAAAATCTTTTGACTTACCCGTCCGAGGGAGCTTGACCACGCTCTCATCTGTACTAGCCATTTCCAAAGCACTCCCAGAAGTGTGTCACTCTTGTCAAAGAAGCAAAAACACACAGCGACTGAACACATGACTGGACGAGTAACTGTCAGCTTGTGGTTCACATGAAAGCTCTCTTAGGTTAGAGGGATGGGCTCTCCCAGTTTACACCAAAGTATTTTTCTTTTTTTTTTTTGGAGAGGTTTTTGCTATAGGGCACATGCGCTCACCAGACAGACAGAGAGAGAGACATAGAGACAGAAAGCGAGAAATCACCCCCCAGGGGGGATGGTCACGCCACAATCCCTTCTCCTCCATTCTCCTCTCGGGATCTTGGGCACGCACGCACA
>NW_006159440.1:444684-464851 GCF_000334495.1 Tupaia belangeri chinensis | reverse complement strand
GGAAGTCCAGCGCCTTAACCACTATGCCACCTACTGGCCCCTAGGAATGAATTCTTCTAATCTTTTTCTTTCAACAGTAGATTTTACCTATAAAAGCATGTTAATTTTTTAAAGAAGTATTTATTTATTTACCTATTTATTTATTTATTTATTTATTTATTATTAATATTATTTCGTTTTGACCAGCGAGAGAAGGGGAAAGTGAAAAAGTAAGCTGCCAGGTCTGGGATTCGAACCATGGTCACCTCTGTGGGAGTTCAACACCTTAAGCACCACGCCACTTGCTGGCCACAAACACATTGATTTTGGAGCCTGAGCTAGACAGACTGAGTTGAAAACCAGCTTGCCCCCCTGATGTTGTGGTGACCCCAATATGGCTGCATGGGCTACTGAGAACCAGTGTCCACTGAGTGGAGCGTGTTCATTCCAGCTGGTCAGGTTTGTGCCGTTTCAGCAACAAAAACAGGTCTTGTGACAAGACCCTGGCAAAAGTGTCTCTGTCTCTTGCACACAGGTGCACACACTCTCTCAATCATAAAATCTTTTGACTTACCCGTCCGAGGGAGCTTGACCACGCTCTCATCTGTACTAGCCATTTCCAAAGCACTCCCAGAAGTGTGTCACTCTTGTCAAAGAAGCAAAAACACACAGCGACTGAACACATGACTGGACGAGTAACTGTCAGCTTGTGGTTCACATGAAAGCTCTCTTAGGTTAGAGGGATGGGCTCTCCCAGTTTACACCAAAGTATTTTTCTTTTTTTTTTTTGGAGAGGTTTTTGCTATAGGGCACATGCGCTCACCAGACAGACAGAGAGAGAGACATAGAGACAGAAAGCGAGAAATCACCCCCCAGGGGGGATGGTCACGCCACAATCCCTTCTCCTCCATTCTCCTCTCGGGATCTTGGGCACGCACGCACACATGCCCGGCGTGAGTTTTAAGCCACTGGGTCCGGGACGCGAACTGCGGTCGACTATGTGGGAGTCCAGCGACATAGCCATTATGCTAACTGCTGGTTCCCAAAGTATTTTTCTTAAAAAATATCCTTTCTAAAGGAATTTTCATCGCTTGAAACAAATGAAAAGGACAATCGCTCAAATGATTGTTAGACACATTTAAAGGCCCAGAGATTACATTCATTCAGGTCAATGCGCAAAGGGCTGGGAGACTGAAAGGGAAGGGTTAAATTCAGGTTCAGAAAAAGGCCTCCCCTGGGTTTGAGTTCTGGGAAGTTTCTTCAAATGTTGCTCCACAAGTCAAGTTAAGGGCAGGTTTCACTTCATGCAGCATGTGATGGAGAATAAGAGGCAAAAAATAAAACATGTTTCGGCGGCTGTGGGGACCCAGCTATGATGGGGGCCTTGAGCTGCCTACGCACTCCCTGGTGGTCCAGAGCCGCAGGAAAAGGCCAGGGACCGGGATCTGCCACACAGGACACAGACGATTATGGTCACTCATTATGGGCATGGGCCAGGTCAGCCTGGTTTGAGGGCCCAATGTGGGTGACATGGCTGGCTTCGGTCAGCACAAGAGCTCAGAGTATGTGAAGACTCCTATGGGTTTACAAACGCATGTTGCTAACTTCCAAGATCCGGTGCTGAAGTGCATGCTAGATATGCGGTCCTGTGTTCCGACACTGGGGGAGGCCGTAATACAGCTGCATGATTTGTTGACAGCACGGCTAGTTCACGGTACCCGTTTGGCTGCGGTGGTTTCTCGTGCCACATCAGGCTAGAACAGCTTGGGCACTGCTTTCACACACACGGTGCGAGCAGCCATCTGTGTCCTGTTGAGCACGTGGAGTCCTAAATGAGATTAGGTTCAAGTCCTGGCTTCTCTGCTGTGACCTTTAGCAGATGACTTAACCTGTGAAGCAGGAATCATAAATAATTCTGTTCAATACAGTTGCTGTGAAAATTAGCATGAAATAGTGCATGTGAAGAACATGACTATTGTTTTCATTATTATTGTTTAAAAATATTGGTAAATGAGCCGGCCAATGGTGTGGTGCGTAAGGTGGCTGGATCCCACGTGGCTGACTGAGCAATTTGAGTCCTAGACCTAGTAGCTTGAAAAACATGTCAGGCGCATGTGCTTGCGTGACCAAAATCCTGAGAAGAGAATGGAGAGAAGGGGATTGCAGCATGGCCATTCCCCACTGGGGGTGCTTCCTCACTGCCACCACCCCCCTCCTGCTCTACAGCAAAATAAAAATAAGTGTAGGTAATTCACACATTAAGAAGCTTATAAATACAATCTCTGTACAATTCCAGCATCCAGAGAGGCAACAACAATGAAACACAATGGTCTTTATTTCATAGCTGAATACGGTCGTGGTGGCTGCGCTCCCGGTAAGAGCACGTTCAAGTTAATTCCTCTAAGCATGGCCTAAGCACGCTCCAGGGGAAGAACTGTATCTTTCCTGGGAGGGAGGAGTACAAGGCATCCCTCTCCCCCCACCCCCCATGGTTTCTCCAGTTCTTAGCTCATCAGGTTCTGAGAACTGAGTGGGAACAATGGCAAGAGCTGGGTCCTTGTGGCCAGTCCCTCCTCATTCACACTGCACTGTTGTTTTCCCTTCCTCTCCCCAAGCCTCCTCCTGTGAACACAGCCACTGGATGACGTTCGGTGCAGACCCTCCCCCCAGCAGGGCTGTGCACTCCTCACACCACCGTGCTGGGCGTGGCCCGTGCTGTGGCCAATGTCTCACCAGTAGGTGTGACGCCAGCAGAGCCTCAGAATGAGTCTGTGCACTTGGCTAGGCCTCTGGCTCCTCTAGCACTTCTGCTATTGCCAGGAGAGAAACACATCCCCGCCAGCCAGCCCACGGCCTATGAAGAGGGAGGCGGACCTGAGCCAACCTGCGGCACAGCACTGTCCCAGTCAGGCCCAGGCTAGATCCACCAACCCACAGACACAGGAGCTGTGACACCCAGTGTTTAAGCCACTGAGCTGAGTGTGTGTCAGTGAGGAGAAGGTCACACAGCAAGAGCCATCCGATAGGGGCCAGACAGTGATGCGAGTGTAAAACACGACTCTGCAAGGTTGACCAGCATGGGAAGGTTGCTAGTTCAAGTCTGGAGACCTCCCTGGGTGTGCCGGGCTGGCACATGCCCTCAGTCTGGGCTAGAGGTAGATCACGGTATTGGGACCCTGCCTTGTTCTCACTGTGGAACAAATAAAATTTTAAAAGAAAAAAAAATCTAACTGATAGATTTCTAATTTTGTCACTTTTGGTGTACTTGAGATAAAGCTATTTTAAAAAACAATAGTAATTCACAAACGTATATGCAAATATTTATGAAGTGATATATAATTTATATAAATAGTGCAGAAATATAAAGGGACTTCAGAATGTTTGTGGAAAAGTGGATTTAAAGCATGAGTTTATTGTGGGACAAAAAAAAAATGAAATAAATCCATACCTAGTTTTTTCATAATGTGCATTTTCCATAAACTTTTTGAAGACTCCCTCATGCATGTGACTACATTTTTTGGAAGAAAATGTGCTAAGTTAGTTCAGTGCCTTTTGCCTTCCCCTAAATTTTTAAGTGGTTTTAACATGCCAAAATGAGATTTTTACAGTGTACAAGAAATACAAAAAAATTAAAACTGATTAATGGGTTGCTCTTTTTTTAAGAATTATTTTATTTAACTTTGCTTATTTATTTATTTTTTAATTTTATCAGAAAGGAACAGAGAGAGCGCCAGGTCAGGGACTCAAACCGCGGTCAGCCATATGGGAGTCCGGTGGCCCTAACCACCATGCCACCTGCCAGCCCCATGGATTGCTCTTTTCTGTCCATTTACAGGCAATATAATGAAGTAGCACAAAAACTTATCAAAGTAGAAATGTTTGAAGCAGAAAAGCATGGAAATTTAATTGTCTACTTCAGTTGGAAGCAGAGCTATGTTCTAATCGCCTATGTAATTATTTCTATTCTATCAAATGTAAAATCTATCATTTATGTCAGGAGAATACTAGTTAAGTGCAGATTACTACTTTTTTTAATTGCCAGAGGGCACATGTGCTCCCCAGAGAGGAACAGAAAGAGGAACAGGAAGCACACAACAGTCCCTTTTCCATTTCTCTATCCTGTTGGAGTTTGGGGGCACAATTGCACATGTGCCCAAAGTGTTTATCAAGCCTCTGGAGTCAGGATTCAAACCATACTCAGCCGTGTAAGATCAGGCTCCCTTAACCACAAGGCCGCAGGGCCACTCCGGATGATCACTCTCTCCAATCTTGACTTTTTCCCCCCAGACATTCCCTGAATGTATATGCAGAAAGCTAGCTAAATACTAGGGTTAGCATCATCCATCAAAAACATCAGGTGGATAGTAGTAGTACATTTTAAACAGACAGATTCAATCTATTATATATTTTTTAATTATTTTATTTAACATCATTTATTTACTTACTTATTTATTTATTTCAATTACCAGAGAGGAATAGAGCAAGAAAGAAAGAAAGTGAGAAAGCAAGCCACCAGGTCCAGGACTTGAACCATGGTCGGCCATGTGGGAGTCCAGCACCCTTAATCACTATGCCACCTGCCGCCCCCCCAGTCGATTATATTTTAAGCTGTAAAAGATTATATTGAAAGCTGTATCCTGTAAGGTACAAACTTGGCTACAGGTGGCACAGTTTGGCTCCACTCACTGTAGCTTAAGTTATAAGGATAGTCCCTGTTTGCTTGGCAAGAAACTCAGAGTTAGTCCCTATCCAGATTGGTCTGCAAGCTTAATAATGTTATTAAGAACTCAAACTCGGGACGAGCAGTTAGCATAATGGCTATGTCACTGGACTCCCATGTAGTCAACCCTGGTTTGAGTCCCAGTGATCCCAAGAGGAGAACGGAGGAGAAGGGATTGTGGCATGGCCATCCGCCCTGGGTGGTGATTTCTCGCTTTCTGTCTTCTCTCTGTCTCTCTGGCAAGCACACGTGCCCTATAGCCAAAAATAAATAAATAAATAAATAAACCTCTCCAAAAAAAAAAAGAACTCAAACTCTTTCTGTAATTCCATTTTCCATTTTGGCGTATATCATCCCATGCTTTTACCTCATAGTTGCAAGACGGCTGCAATAGTTGCAAATATATAAAAATTCAAGGCAGAAAGAACCCCCACTTTATCATGTATCAAGCTAGCGAAAGCTCTCCAGAGGCCTCCCTGCAGACTTCCTCCTGCATCTGGTTGGCAAGAAACGCAATGTGTCCACGGACACTCCTAGCTGGAAGGGCGGCTAGCAAACTGACTATCCAGTGAAAGGGAATGAGTTTGTTATGATCAACTCTGAAATGTCATGAGTCATCTCCTCTGGCTGGGCACCTTGTCACCCTGAGCAAAATCAGGTTTTTCTTAGCAGAAAGAAAAGACATGACTCCAGGGTAGCCAGACGTCACCTGCGCATTGCCCTAGCTGCCCTTCAGTGTCTGGTATTCTCAAGCTTATAGAGACAGCAAAACCGAAAACATGGAATTGTGAGATTACCTTTTTTAGGGAGGCCAGGAGCAACCCGGACTTCTTTGAACTTCTCAGCAGGCAACAGGAAAATTGGGGGAGTGCCCAGAGGCCAAGAAATCCATCCATCGCTGATCACCTTAAGAAGGCCTGCCTAAAGTCGGCTCCATCCTTCAGCCCGGCCACCAAACACAGCTTCCCGGTTCCGTCCGCTTTGTCAGGCTGGTTGTCTTAAGGGCCTGTTGGTTGCTGATTCTGTACATGGAGCTTTCCTTCGCTCCGTAACGTGAATTTGCAATTGAGGAAACTTGACAATGTATGAAACGATACAACAAGAAAAACAAAATTTTCACTGTTCTGATTCATTGTGTTGAAAATAAAAAAGACCAAAAGTTAAAAAGTGAGTTTCTATTTCAAAGTATTATCGATATGGAGCATCTCACTGCAAAATATTGAGTTGTCAGAAAAGTCATGACATATTTTTCCATGTGAAACAGCAGTGTGACTCTCCCGACAGCCTCGACGTATACACAGGACACTGCACAGCATCAGCTTCACGCCAAGGCTTTATAACCTGAATCTACCTAGCGACAGTCTTATTTGGGTCATCGAATGGGGGTTGGGGACCAAATATTGCTCGTAAGTTATTAAATAACATATGATTATTCTTAGACGTATAAACTTTTTTTTTTTTTGGAGAGATTTTTGCTATAGGGCGTGTGCACTCACCAGACAGACAGACAGAGACAGAGAGACAGAAAGCAGGAAATCACCCCCCGGGGGGGTGGACACGCCACAATCCCTTCTCCTCCATTCTCCTCTCGGGATCTTGGGCGCGCACGCACATGCGCCCGGCATGAGTTTAAGCCACCGGGTCCGGGACTCGAACCGCAGTCGACTACGTGGGAGTCCAGCGACATAGCCAATATGCTAACTGCTGGTCCCTAAACTATTTTGAGATGCAAAGTTCAGAAATCAGTTGTTAAATCCAAATCCACATGCTGACAAGTAAACCCAGAGATCCTCAGTAATGTCTTAAATCACATATGCTAAACAGAATACTGTCGATGCTCTGATTATGAATCACATCATTGATTTTCATGCGTGATTTACAGAAATCAGTACCCTTACTTTGCAGTCACACCTGCTAATAATGCAACACAAATTTCTGGTAACAGAACGATGATTCAGAATCCATTCTGGCAGAATATAACGGAGCTAGAACAAAAATCGGGGATGAGGGAATGTAAATACATTTTGTTTCGTTTTCTTCTGACTGGAGTAGGAGAAGTGACTTCTCAGTTTTATTTCCTTCTTTGTCAGTCCACTAAAGTAGAACCATGTGCAACATTATGCCTTGGTTTCTTGGCCCACGCTTACCAGAGAAAAACAGAGAGAAAATGAGAAATCACCCTCCAGAGGGGATGGCCACACCACAATCACTTCTCCTCCAGGCTCCTCCCAGGATTGTGGGCACACACACCCACGCACCCAGTGTGATCCTCAAGCCTCCAGGTCTGGACTCGAACCTTGCAACTGGCCAAGTGGGATCTAGCACCTTAACCTCATGCCACTGCTGGCCCTGCTTTTTAAAAAACCTAAGCTTCTAGTTCAACTCATCACATTTCTTCTCTAAAAGCACGCATTGTCCATGGCTCCTCCTTTTGGTCTCTGCAGGATTCCGTATGTTGCACTAGTTCTGATTGTGGGAAGACCCGTGTCATTGTGTAAGCAGTTATGAAATATCTCCCGTAGGGCCACAGCCTGGGGCAGATGGAGCTTTCAATCCAGGGAGAAAAGAGCACTCGGATCTGCCCTTTTTTCAGGCAGCCAGCCAGCAGCGTGTTTTCAACGAAAAGCACCAGACTCAACATCTCGCTATCCCTCCACGCATGGTCCACAGAGCAGCCGGGCCCCTCAGCAAGCGGAGGCTCAGTTCTATCAGGGGTTCTCTGGGCTACGATCTGAGCCCAGTGGATGTGAGATCCTGTTTCCTCCCGTCTGGGCCCAGTTATCGAAAGCACATGCTGGCTGGGGGCTGCCTGCACGCACAGCCCCGACACCTTATCTTTTCTCTGGCTCGGCCTCCAGCCCCACTCCAGTCGTCCTAAATTGCTCCTGAGCTCCGGTGGGATTGAGATAAATACCCCAACCTTTACACAGCTTCACAGGCTGGACAAAGGTCTGACTCCCAGGGAAAACAGGACAAGAACATCTCCCTAACATAACGAAAGTACAATCACGCCACATCTATTTTCTGGACTTTTGTTTGTTCCACCTATGTTTTCCTTTTTCCCCTTTTTCTGTACAGATTTATAGCAGAAGCCTGACATTCTAGTCATCTAAAAGCAATTTTACTCTGGTATTAAAATTGTCCTATACAGGAGCACTCGTAGTTCATTTCCTGAAAATTATTTCCATACATGTGAACTAACAATCTCAAAGACTCCAATACATATAAAATTAATCAACCCGAACACCACTTGATAGCACCGCCTTGGTGAAATCTACAAATTGAAATCACCGTTGCAGCCCAAATATATGCACATTTACAAACCAGATGGCTTTCCTACCCAAGTGAATGCGTGCCCCGGAGCGAGGGTCTCCAGGGGAGAGTTCAGAGGTTCTTAGAACATCCGGGTTAAAACACCAGCAGGAGGTCCAGAATTAGGTCCCTGGAAGTATTCTAGCAGGGCAGACCAGAGTGACAGTTAAAACACCAGCAGGAGGTCCAGAGTTAGGTCCCTGGAAGTATTCTAACAGGACAGACCAGAGTGACGTGTAGGAGCCATAAATGGCTTAGACAGGGGAGGCCCCTACAGAAGAAGGAGAAGGGAGAAACCAACAACTGTGAGTGCCTGACAGACGGACGGACGCCACGTTCGTATTGCTTGCTTTACCTTTGTCCATTCATTCATTCCTTGACCTGTTTTGGGGGGAAGGGAGGGGGAGAGAGCAAGAGAGAGAAATGGGAATTTTCTCCAGGGTCTTGCCATGTCCTGATACTTCTGCCCCAGCCTCCCAGTTAGCTAGGTCCACAGCTCATGCCTGAGTTCTTCTTTTATTTTTTCTATTTTTTTATTTTTTTTGTTTTTACTATATGGTGTATATACTTGTTGGAGAGAGAGAGAGGGAGAGAGAAAGTGAGAAATCATTCCCTGGGGCTACACCACAATCCCTTTTTCTTCATTCTCCTCTCGGGATTTAGGGCACGAATGCATGTGCACCCTGTATGATTTTTCAAGCTCCTGGATCTGGGACTCAAATCATGCACTCAGGTATGCAGGATCCAGGATCCAGCATCTTTTTTTTTTTTTTGAGAGATTTTCATTGTAGGGCGCGTGCGCTCGCCAGACAGAGAGAGACATAGAGACAGAAAGCGAGAAATCACCCCCCAGGGGGGAATGGTCACGCCGCAATCCCTTCTCCTCCATTCTCCTCTCGGGATCTTGGGCACGCACGCACACGGCGTGAGTTTTAAGCCACCGGGTCTGGGACGCGAACCGCGGTCGACTACGTGGGAGTCCAGCGACATAGCCATTACGCTAACTGCTGGTTCCCCAGGATCCAGCATCTTAATCACCGTAGCATCTGCTGCCCTATGCCTGCCATTTTTAGGTTGGGCTGGAACTGAACCCTAGCCTCCCGTGTGGCCTCAGCCACCACACAGTGGTGCCCTCCTGCTCACGCCACCGCGGCGGAACATCAACTCATTTCGTTTGATCCTTACACACGGCGAGAGCTTTCCCTGTTCAGATGGAGAAACTGACTTTAGTGGAAACTCTTTAGCCGGAAGTCTCTGGCCTGTAAGCCGCCCGTTTGCATAGGTCTATTTATCTTACTCTCCACGTTTTTGCCGTCATTCGCGCCGGGCCTCACGTGTAGAAGGTGCTTGATAAACACACAGTGACATTCGCGCCGGGCCTCACGTGTAGAAGGTGCCTGATAAACACAGTGCATAACAGCCCTCCCTCCGGCTGTCTTCCTGGCGAGTCCCACCCATGGGGCAGATGGTGCGGGACTGAAATAAAACCCTAATTAAGGGCGTTCTCCATTTCCTTTGAGGCAGCGGATCATCCGTAAGCCTCCAGTTCCCTGATACAAATCAGGGCCACATGTTCCGGCCACATCTGAGCCTCGGTTCCGCTGGCAGTCCAAGCCCTGCGGTCGGTATCTCAGTCTCCCCTCATCAGTTTTCTGTAAGCAAGGCAACACACCACCTCTGGTAACGTCCCCATCCGCCTTGGTGGCCCCCTCCCCCAGGTACCTTAACAACAATACCATGTCCTGCGTCCCTCTGCGCCCTGCACCCTAAGTAAGGGCGTTCAGAATGCATGCAGATCCCAGAGGGATTAGGGTCCCAGTCATTTTGCTTTTATATCAACTTTCGTCAAATTACTTCCCTCCAGGCTGAGATTTATACATATACCACAATTGCTAGAACAGAAAACAAAAGCTTTTCATTATCTGTTCTGATTTATTCTGTTTATACTAAATTTGCATCTAGGAGGAGCAAAAAAAAAAATTGTTTCTCAAAACAATTGAGAAGTTGAGGCAATAGTGTAGAATTAGGTTGTGTGATTACTACCAGTCTTTGGAGTTAACACTAAGAGGTTTCTATTGCTCTGTACCCACCCCCAACACACACACACACACACACACACGCACACACACAGATACATACTCACCCGCTACTACCACCAACCTTCCTCAATCCTTGAAGTGCTATATAGTTAGCCTACGTTAAACACGATTTTTGTTTTCAGTTTTGAAAACATTTTAGACTAAGAAGAAAGTTAAAATAGTCCAAGGAATTCATGTGTCTCCTTCCCCCAAAGTCCCCAGTGTCCACATTTTACCAGGTTGGCTTTATCACTTTTCCCTGAAATGTTTGGAAGCAAACATTGGCTGGTAGATGTCTGCAGACCTTGTGCCGAATAATTTAGTATTTTTCCCTTTAAAAGAGGACATTCCTTATATATCTATGAGCCGATGACCAAAATCAGGAAGTCAGCATTGGCACAGCGGACACGGTGCTGTTTCTCGCTCTCTACAATTCACATTGCACCAACTGAAATAACCTTCTAAGATACACACAAGTATGGCAAGCTGCTCAATGAAATATTGAGTTGTCAGAAAGTCATGAGTATTTTTTCTATGCGAAAACATGCTATGACTTTTCTGACAACCCAATATTAACATTATCCTCAATGTAGTCTTTCTATGTATTTTTCTTTTTGAAAATGTGGACAGGGGCCCATCAGGTTAAAGCCCTGGATCCCGTGGTGGTTTAAATCTTGGACTTGGTGGCTTTGAAAATCACACTGGGGTGGGGGCCGGCAGCTGGCGTGGTGGTTAAAGGGCGCTGGACTCTCACATGGCCGACCGTGGTCCAAGTCCTGGACTTGGTGGCTTGCTTTCTCTCTCTCTGTTCCTCTCCGATCAAATAAATAAATAAAGCTAAATAAAATAATTCTTAAAAATTAATTATTTATTTTTTTAAATGTTGTTTAAAGAGCCACACTTTGCATGTGTGTTTGTGCGTGTGTGTGTGTGTGTGTGTGCATGTGTGTGTGTGTGTTCGGAGCCGACATCTTGAGAGGAGAATGGAGGAGAAGGGATTGAAGCATGGCCTTCCCCCCTAGGGGGCGATTTCTCACTTCCTCTCTCTCTCCATCTCTGTTTTTCTCCCCTGGGTGCACGCACCCTATGAAACGAAATTGGGCAGGTAGTAGAGTGTTCAGCAGTTTTCACTCAAGAAATTTGGGACAGTTAAGAAATAGAAGTGCCACCCTTCCAGCCTGGGCCTCGGACCTGCAGCCACCACGATGCTGATGCCCAAGAAGAACTGGATTGCTGTTATGAACTCCTTTTTAAGAAGGGAGTGATGGTGGCCAGACGTCCATATGCCCAAGCGCCGGAGCTGGCTGACAAGAACGTGCTCAACCATCATGTCATGAAGGTCACACAGTCCCTTAGTCCCACGGCTGCATGAAGGAGCATTTTGCCTGGAGACATTCCCGCTGGTACTTACCAATGAGGGTATCCAGTTTTGCACGATTACCTCCACGTGCCCCCTCAGATCCTGCCTGCCACCCTGTGCCAAAGCCGTCCTGAGACTGGCAGGCCCTGACCGGAAGTCTGGAGGGCAAGCGACCTGCAAGACTTACAAGAGGAGAAGCTCAGAGACACCTACAGACGGAGTGCTGTGCTCCCCAAGCCCCCCACCCCCCACCCCATGCGGACAGGAAAGCCAGGGCTGGGGCGGGTCCGTCACCGAATTCCAGTTAAGAGGTGGATTTGGTCATGGATAGGGCCAGCCACCTCAGTAAAGTTGGAGGAAATTATTTATTGAATAAATATGTAGCCAGGAAAAAAACTCAAAGAAAGAAAGAAAGAAAAGAAATAGAATGCCTTGTGTCCTTGTGTCAATGTCTCTTCCTATTTTTCTTAAAAGGTTAGCTCACTAAAGATACAAGTCCTGGAGTCCCACGGGGGCAGAGGGGTACGGGGCAGGGGGCACGCTCCTCCCCAGCCTGGTGGGGACCAGAGCCCCGCCCCAGTCTGTGGTACTACCCAGGGGCCGCCCAGAAGGCTGGATGGACCCAGTCCTGCCCAGCTTCACCAAGGGTGCCTGGTGCAGAGCCGGCCAGCGCCCGGGGACACTACGGCCTGTCTTCCAATGAACTTGCCTTAACTACATAGTCGGACAAAAGTGTGTCTTAAGTGGCCTGGAAGTAAAATGAGCTGGAAGTGCACGGGTGGGAGAAGGAAACTCGGTATTACGGATTAAAGTGGATGCCCTCTGTGGACCCTCACAGTTACTGATCGATGCCTCCCCGCCTCTGTGAGGGCCAGGAGAGGCAGGGATCGCCCGGCTCCTCTCCTCCAAGGTCAGAGGGCCTGGCCTGACGCCTCCGGCTCTGTTTCTCCCCACTACCATCACCCTCCCAACTGCCTCGGGGACTCTGAAAGCTCAGACTTAACCTAGACGTTTCCAGTACAAAATGGCCACGGAGGCTCTCCCCAGCCCCTCCCAGCCACATCCCCTGCCATGGCCTCTTACCTGGGGAGGGTGGGCCCAGCTTTGAGCACCTGCTGCCCTCTTGGTACTTACAAATAGGCTCACACTCAGTCTCATACCGCACTTGTAAATGAGGGGGAAAAGTGGGCTGGGGGAGAGTTACTTAACCAAGGCCAGACAGAAAGGAGCGGCAGAGCCCCCAGCACACCGGCTGCCTCACCCCAGCCTCGTCGTGCCCTTCGTGAGGCGCGCTGGCTCTCCCACGCTCCCTCCACCGCGGACACCTCCCCAGCTGGCCCCTCAGGAAGGCCACCTAGCCTGCAAGATGGCGCTCAGCCTAAGTGTCTGTCAGACTCTCCTGGACTTCGCCAAGAAAACAGTAACTCCTTCCTCTGTGCTGTGTCACCGGACCTCCTGCGTGGTCAACCACAGTTTGAATTTGGGACCCGGTGGCTTGAAACTCATGCCAGGCTCATGTGCATGCGTGCCCAAGATCCTGAAAGGAGAATGGAGAAGGGATTGCGGCATGGCCATCCCCCTGGGGGTGATTTCTCGCTTTCTCTTTGTCTCTCGGGTGAGCATACCTGCCCTATTGCAAAAATCTCTCTTTCAAAAACATAATAATTATAAAATACGTGTAATGTTTACCCATACAAAGTATAAAAACACAAACAATTAATCGATTCGGCCAAACAGTAAGCCAATAGTGTTTGGATTTCCACAGTAAAATACACTAGCCGCCCAGCCAAGAATTGACTTCTGGACAAGGCATGGGCCAAGAATCAGCCGCTATCTCCCCAAACTCGGAAATAGGAGGGAACGGATGCCTCTAAAGAGGTAGACTGGAAAAGTCAGACAGAGATGGGCCCAACAACCCTCCCGCCTTGGACTCACTCTGAACTTGAGGTGTTTGCGTCCTACATTGCCCGCCCTCCACACCCAGCTGGCTGGCACTGGAGTCCTCAGGTCTGTGCGTCTTTTGATGCCCCCTTCTACTTAGTGACACAGCCATCATCTCTGGGGTTCGCACTTATCCTGAAATTTTCTTTCTTCTCCAGCTTCCAATCAGTCAGCAAATTCTGCAGATCTTACCTCAATAGCCTCAAGTCTGGAGGGGAGGCTGCAAGACCACTCTGGAGATGCCAGGAGCAGTCTGGGTGAGAGAGCTGACCAGGGCCTCGCACGGATAGTTTTGCCTGGAAGACACCCAGATGTACAACTGAAGGAGACGCCATCCAGGAAGCTGCCCAGCTGACGGGCGCTGCGTTCCCGCGGTCGTGGGTGTTTCCTGTCCCGCTGCACCTTGCTAGCAAGGGCTTACAGACAGCCTGGAATATAAAGAACTCTGGAAGTGGGATTCTGAATGGATGGCTAGCCACCACCACGGAAGCTGCTCAGACTCAGAGGGACCACGCAAGTCCCTGGCAGTTTGCCAGCGTGAGGAAAAGGACCCCAGGGAGCTGCAGCAGGAAGCAGCGGCAGAACTCGCCTGCCGACTTCAAGCAATCACTGAACACGGAATCGTAGTTGTCATAAATGATACCAAAGCAAGGAGAGAGGATGTGTCCCCACCAGGCTGCTGAGCTGTGTCCCAGGGTGATGAAGGCCCTGGGGGAAACTGCCTTGAAGAAGCCCTCCTTGTCGTTTAGAATCCTTGGGGCTTGAGTAGCTCCTCCAGGTCCCATCACTCACTAACCATGCTGAGGAGAAAGGTTTGGTATGACCTAATCTTCTTAGTGAATATTAAGAGAAGGGAGCAGTAGCTCTGAACATCTCGAAGAACTGTCCCCAAGCAGTAGACTCCTGCTCTAACGGGAGCCACCTTGCTTCTCGTAGGCTGACATTCTCCAGCCAGCTAGAGAGTGCTGAGCTGGAGTCCGCGTTCCTGTCCCAGGCCCCAGCCACATGCTCTTCTGCAGCGTGACCTTGCCACACCCGACAGGTTTGACCGATTGCATTCAGAACGGAAGCCGGTCTGCTTCCTAGCCAGGGTCTCCCTGGCATACAAGTCTACTTCCTACCTCTTTGGAACTGTTATTCTTGGAGCCAGCAGGTGGCAAGATCATTAAGGTGTTGGACTCACACATGGTCAGGGTTCAAGTACTGGGCCTGGTGACTCAAGAACCACACCAGGCATGTGTGTGCGCATGCCCACAAAACCCCAGAAAGAGAATGGAGGAAAGAAATTGTGGCATAGCCATCCCCCCCGGGGGGGGGGTGATTTCTCACTTCCTCTCTCTTGTTCTCTCTCTGTATTGCTCCAGCAAGCACATCCACCCCTATAGCAAAAACCTAAAAAAGAAATAAAAAAATAAAAAAAACCTGGCATGGTGCTTCTTTTTTTTTTTGGAGAGGTTTTTGCTATAGGGCGCCTGCGCTCGCCAGACAGACAGAGACATAGAGACAGAAAGCGAGAAATCACCCCCCAGAGGGGATAGTCACGCCACAATCCCTTCTCCTCCATTCTCCTCTCGGGATCTTGGGCACACACGCACACGTGCCCGGCGTGAGTTTTAAGCCACCGGGTCCAGGACGCGAACCGCGGTTGACTACATGGGAGTCCAGCAGCATAGCCATTACGCTAACTGCTGGTTCCCGACATGGTCATTCTTGAGGCATTTCCATGCTTCAAAAAATTCATGCCACGTGGCAATCCGTGCCCACGGCCGAGCCCCAGCTAGCAGCAGCGGCCACTGCAGCCACGTGAGCATGCCAGCTCGGCCGTCCAGCCTGGTCGAACCTTTGGAAGACTCCAGCCCCAGCACCAGCTGTGAGACCCTGAGTGACAAGGACTCAGCTGAGCCCAGTCAATCCCCAGAACCAGGAGAGGTGTGTCAGTCCCTAGAGCTGTAGTAACAGAGTCCCCACAAGCCTGTGGTTTACAGCATGGCTCTCGAGGCCGGGAGTGTGAAAGCAGGGGCTGGAAGAACCACGCTGTCTCCCTGAAACCTTGGAGGGAGGATCCTTCCTGGTCTCGTCCAGCTTCTGTCAGGCCCAGCCATTCTGGCTTGGGCGGCTTCAGTCCAGTCTTCGCCTCAGTCTTCCCACAACCTTCCTCCCTCTAAGTCACTGTGTCCAAATCCTCTTCTTATAAGGACACGGTCATATCACCGTCATACTCCTCTTCACTGGATGACATCTGCACGGACCCCATTTCCAAATAAGGTCATATCCACAGGGATTAGGGGTAAAAGTTTTATTTAACATACTATTTGGGGAGATGCAATTCAATTCACAATGAGAGGTAATAATACATTGTTGTCTTTTCCCTTTCTTTTTTAATTTTTTTTTTATCTGCCAGTGGGCATGTGTGCTCACCAAAGCCAGAGAGGGAGAGGATGCTGGAATCCTTTTTCCTTCATTTCTCTATCCTGCTGGGATTTGGGGCAGTCATGCACACATGCCCAATGCAAGTCCGGGTCCAGGACTTGAACTGTACACTCAGCCATGTACGATCCAGCTCCCTTAAGCACTAAGCCACGGACCGGCCCTGCTGTGTCTTCCTTTTGGAGAAGTTTGTTGTGTAGCAATAGAAACTAGGGCTACTAGCTAGCATGCCTTCAGTGCATAGCTGGCTACGGTAGAGGCGGAGGCTGGGTGTCTGAGGGGAGCCCGTCTACGGCTAAAACGTGAGTATGCCTATAATCAAAATGTACTGTACGATGTACTTATTTGGTTTGGGGATCCAGTTAAGGTTGTTGTGTTGTGTTGTGTTCTGTTAAGGTGTTTGGCTGATTCATCTCTGTGCAGTTTTTTAATTCAGGATCTTTATTCTAAGCCTCTTCTACAGAAAGAGCAATGCTCTGAGTGAAAGGATTTGTGTCTGTCTCTGACAAACTACGTGATCCCAGGCGAGTCCAACAGTCTCTCTGGGCTTTCGCTTCATTCACTCAACAACCATTTACTTGAATCCTACAACACATTTGAGGTGGGGGGTACTCAAGGGTTTATACTTTCCAACCTCTCATTTTACAGATCGGGAAGCTGAGTTGTGGGAGGTTACCGGGTTTGCCCTGTTGTAAACTGGTTATATTCTGGTCGTATTTATCTGTGAAATAATGAATTTACAGCACGTTTTCTCAAAGGTTCTTTCCAGTTGTTTAACCAATTCTGATTCAAAAGCCATAGATTATATTTTACCCACTTTAAAAAAAAAATACATTTATTCAGCTGAGTGCATTTTCAAGGCTCAGAAATTACAACTGCAAAATTGTGCCACCAAAGTGCCTGGACGCTGATGCTCAAGAATAATGAAGCCAGTGAACAGAAAGTCTCACCGAACCAGCAAAACTAAACTGATCTTTTTGTTGTACTTTCAGTTTGCGTGACTCTGAGGATCTTGTTTTTACTCATCTTAATTTCAAAGCCCCCCGAAATACCTGATCATGGCAAACGTGAGTCATGGCAAAGAGCGCAACCTGGAAGATGTGTCCTCCTGATTTAATAAGAGGAAGGAGAGAGAGAGACCAACGTGCCCAGGAAAAGGTGAGTGCTACTCACATATCATTTTCTTTGAAGATAGGAAGGCATCTCGCATGCTGTGCGGTTGTGCGTTGGACTGCGTTGGAGACAGAAAACAGTCGGGCCTTGTATCAGAGTGTAGGGGCTCTAACGGCCGTCAGGAACATTTACGGGAATGAACTGCTTTCGGGGATGAAAGGCACACAAATGCAACCAAGTGAGAGAGCCGCGCAAAGCACGTGCCGGGTAGAAAGATGATTTTACCGTGTTTCACGGGGAGGTTTGGGGAACTGGGACTGACACCAAGGTACAAGCCGAATGTTCTTCCCCGGTAGAAAACCTGGTACTAATCATTAACAGGAAAAGTCGTGAAATAGACACTGTTACATCATCCGGGCCCAGGACCAACCCTGGGTGTTGAGCGTCAGGTCACAAGCCCCCAGGGACATATAAAGGACCATCTCCTGCTTCCCAGGAGAGGCCCCAGCTTCTTCCTCTGTTCTCGCATCCTTGTTAAATGCCTCCTGTCGCTGCTAGTGCTTTGTCCTGTGTGTGGTCTTTATCTGTTAGCGGTTGTGTCTTACTCTCTCCGTGTCCCAGGGCCTGCCCAGGCCTCCCCGCACCAGGTGACCAGCGGACACTGTCTCTCCAACCCCAGGCCTGACAGCGGCAAAGAGAGGGGCACTGGGCTGTCGGCCTTGGACAGACACCGTGGGCTTGTCTGCCTCTGGGGCCTTCAGCTTGGACGGAGCCACGTCACCAGCACCCCGGGATCTCCGGCTCACTCTGCCTGTGGCGGGACTTCACGGCCACAGTCACGGGAGCCAGATTTCTGTGGGGGACGTGGGCATGAAGCAGACATGAAGAGGGCGCTGAAATCAGGGGGTACAGAGCGGACACACGGCTTCCTCCCAGGCAGCCGGCCGCCGTGGCCGCCCTGTTTGCTATTTATCCCGCCTTTCCCTGGGCGTGGGCAGGGCTCTCGGGACTCACCGCCCAGCCCTGCCTCAGCTGCAGGCCCAGCCGCACCTGCCACCTGCCGCTTCCTCAAAATTGCCCACAGCAGCAGCCTCGATGGCCCCAGCGTGACTCACAGGGCCAGTCCCCAAGGAGGCAGGGAAGCCCTCTCAAGCAGCAGTAGGGCAGCAGGGAGCTCAGGGCCTCCATTTGGCCCCTCATCGCCCCTGGCCAGGGCCTGCCCCAGCTCTGCCCCTGCTCCACCCTGGCATGGCGCCCCTTCTGCGAGCTCAGTTTCTGACCCACGCAGGAGAGTTCCCGCTGGGTCCACACCAGCCTCTGCCCCTCTCCTGGACCCTAGGACAGGAACGTGGCCAGTCTGTTCTGTAGGTCCCTGGAGTGAAGGCTCAGGGGGTCTAGGGACCTCGGCTGGACAGGAGGGCCGGAGCCAGCACGACAGTGACTTCTGAGGGTGGCGCCGGACTCAGGAAGCATCTCCCTGGACCGTCTTCTCTCCTTCCCTGGTCCCTTCTTCCCAGCGAGCAAACAGGAGCCGGGTTTGCTTCTCACAGAGCTTCGGTCCTCGCGCCGCCTCCCGGCTGGCCACCCTGCCCCAGTCTTGTGGGGCCTCTTCTTTTCCCTCTCGGTTCCTTTCCCACCGCTGCAGGGAGGGCGCCTGGCAGGGGCCCAGTAACTGCTGGCTGCCCAGGGGGTGAGTGCCCGCGTCCGCGGTCCCCGCTCTGTGAGGCTCCCCTGAATCTTCCCGGAGGAACCAAGACCTGCCCCGCACTCGTTCGCCAGCCTGGCGGTTGGAAGTGTCCGGTGGGTTCTGCTTTTCTGCGAAGGAAGAGAAAGCTGAGAGCAGCCTCAAGCCGCAACACGGAAAGAAGAGAACGCCGCAAAGAGCTGGGATCGGCCATGGAAACAAGCTAACCTGGGTACACTGGGTACCTCTGCGGGTCAGGCCCTCTCGCCCCCATTAGTCACACGGCTCCTCTCTACAGCCCTGGGGAGAGGGCGCGTTCCCATTTCACAGAGGGACCAGAGCGGCCTGGAGACGGTCACCAGCTTCCCCAGGCTCACCGGCTGGCTAGTGACCACGCCTGGCTCCGAGCCCTGCGCCCGCCGGCCGAGGAGGATCATTCGTTTCATCCGATGACTTCGCTGAACCCCGACCCCGGCCTCTACTATAGGTTATGCAGAAGCTCCCAAATTTCAAGGCTTCGAGAATCTGCTAGTGTTTTGGGTGACACCCTCACTGGGTCAAAATTCAAGTCTGTTAGGGCAGTCTCCAAGTGTGGTCCAAAAAGGCTCCCAATCTGCCGGGAAACAAATATCCAAACAGGTGAGCCGTGGTATGAGGGTCTCCAGAGACAGCCGCGGGGTGAGCCTGGAGAGAGCAGCGAGGGGTGCACTGCTCTGCGGAAATGGCCCTACGGCTGGCGGCCCAGTCCGAAGGCCTCAGAGACAGAGAGGCCAATGGCCTAGCTCCCTCCTAGGCGGACAGCCCAAGGGCCCAGGGGAGGTGCAGGACATGGCATGGGGCCCAGAGTCGAAGGCCCGAGAGGACCGCGTTCTGGTGTCCAGGGCAGCAGAAGGACGTCCATCCTGCCCTTGGTCCTTCCTTCCTCGGCGGGGATTTGATGGCGTTGCCTGCACTGAGCCGGAGCTCCCCACCATGACCCCACGCTCTCCGCAGTCTCCTCTGGAAACGCCCCATGGACACGCCCGGAGCAATGCTTCAGCGGCTTTCCAGGGCTTCCCTAGTCGTGCCACCGACGCCCCTCCCCGGTACTAACCATCGCAGCCACGTAGGGATTTTTACAGCAGTTCTCTGACCCCGCACGACTGATGCTCTAAGCCCAGTCCTGTTTTTGATGTGGGGCCTGTCCTAGGCACGGTCAGGTGTTTAGCTGCCTCCCCGGCCTCTGGAGGCCAGTGACATCCCCTCCCCAGCTGTGACAGACAAGTGTCTGCAGATACTGCCAAATGTCCCCAGGTTGGGTGGGGACTGCAAAGTCACTGTCCCCCCACAGTGGAGAACCACTATGTAAAAACAATTTGACAGAGGAATTTTATGTCTATTCCATCTAATAGTTTTTAAAAAGTAAATCTTTAATTTTGTATGTCTCTTGTTTTTTAACTTCTTTTTTCCAATAATTAATTCTTACTGATTGTATTAAGGTCTTGGTCTTGAAGCCATTGGGGATAAAAAGCACAACAGAACTGGCCTTCCCGTGGGCAGTGCGAGAAGCCTCC
>NW_006159440.1:433392-444365 GCF_000334495.1 Tupaia belangeri chinensis | reverse complement strand
CCGGGATGCGAACCGCGGTCGACTACGTGGGAGTCCAGCGACATAGCCATTACGCTAACTGCTGGTTCCCCACACTGTAATTTTTTTAAAAGAGATTTTTGCTATAGGGTGCATGTACTTGCTGGAGACACACAGAGAGACAAAGAGAAACAGAGAGAAAGTGAGAAATCACCCCCTGAGGGGATAGCCGTGCCGCAATCTCTTCTCTATTCTCCTCTATTCTCCTCTAGGGATCTTAGACACACACACACACACACACACACACACACGTCCAGTGTGAGTTTCAAGCTGCCAGGTTCAGGACCCGAACCATGATCAACTATGCCATCTGCTGGCCCCCACACTTAAAATTTTTTTTGCCCACACGTGGCTCAGACGCGAAGTTGAAAAAGCAGTCGCAGCTACACGGTGTGCCTTCGGGCTTACTAGCTTCTGGTCGGGCATCCTATACCAGTCTCCTGGTCTGTGCAGACGGACACACCTTCACCCGGCCTTTCTTCTCCTGATGCTGGACTTCTGAGGAGTAGCTAATTGTCTGCCGTTTCTGGCGGCGCTGCACACAGACCCCAAACATGCCAGCAGGAGTCGGTTGTAACCGATGACTCAGTGCTGGCTTCTGTCCTTAACTACTATGGCTACTATTTTGTTTGCATTATTTATTTATTTATTTATTTATTTATTTATTTATTTATTTATCTCGAGAGGTTTTTGCCTTAGGGCAAGTGCACTCGTTGGAGAGAGACAGAGACAGTGAAAGGGAAATTGAGAAGTCACCCCACAGGAGAGATGGCCATGCTGCAATCCTTTCTCCTCCATTCTCCTCCTGAGATCTTAGACATGCACACACTTGCGTCTGGCTTCAGTTTCAAAGCTGCCAGATCCAGGACTCGAACTGTGGTTGGCCATGTGGGGTCCAGTGACATAACTGCTATGCCATCTGCTGGTCCCCTATTTTATTATTATTATTATTATTAGTTTAATTCACCAGTGAGGGACAGAGAGAGAGAGAGAAGAAAAGTGAGAAAGCAAGTCACCAGGTCAAGGACTCGAACCACAGTGGACCATGTGGGAGCCCAGTGCCTTAACCACCATATCACCTGCCGGTCCAATGGCTACTATTTTCATTGCTGATGTCATTAACGTCAACCATGTGTGTCAATGCATTGCCCTCTGATCACAAAAGCAGTATGTGGTGGCTGTAAAAATTCAAACATCACAGAAATATTTAACTTTAAAAGTCAGGACGCCCCACACTCTGCCCTGCTCCTCACAATAACCATTGCAAAGTCTAGTATTTAGTCTTTCAGAGTTGTGTGTGAGTGTTTTTCAAAAAAATGTAAAGGGATCATGCTGTATATTCCGCCCTAAACTATGATCCTTCGATATTAAAGGTTACATCCGAAAGGCCAGGAAAAGATTTCTAATATAAAAGTAAGAATAATGCCAAAGAATCTTTTTATAAAACAAAGAATTACTGAGAATACCTCTTTCCAGCTTTTAGAAATGTGAAAATGCGCTGATGTGTAGCCATATGGTAGAAGGTTTATTTCCTTGAAGTTCACCCAAAGGATTGTTCTCATGCAGTATTTATTAAAATGTGTGTTTTCTGTCTAACATTATTGAAGAAAACAAATATTTCCCTGGATCAGACTAACCATCTTATTAACTGTAAATCGCATTATCTGAAATGCAATCAATATTCCTCTCGTACGCACGGCTCCTAGCGTCCTTCTAAACCACATCAGCAGCCGGAGGAGTCCACATGAGCCACAGCAGGCTTTGTCTTGTCGAGCTATTGTTCAGATTTCTTCATCCAAACCCTGCAGTCTGAGCGGAGCATTAATTATCATGGAGGGCAGGGGGGGAAATGTCACCTAAAGAAAGCATTACTGTCGGTGAAGGAGTGGCACTTTCTGGTTTAGATACCCAAATCAAACATCCCTTCAAAGAATATTTTTCGAGGACGTTTTATATTCTGAGCTCTGAGCTCAGTGCTGAGAGAGATACCAAGACAATGGAAATGGTCCCTGCCGTGCGGAGATTGCTTAGGGAGTTTCTACCGTTTGGTGATTTAAGCTCATGTTCTGGGTATTAAGCCAAATTATTTGCTTTCAGGCAAGCTTTATTGCAACTAGATGCATATTAATATCGTCTTTGTGATGTAGACATCTCTCACTTAACAGAGTAGAATTTTTTAAAGTTTCCTTAAAGTGAATTTCTGCTAAAGGGATCATTCCATTATAAAATAAGATAGGCTTTTGAAACAAAAGACCTTTGTCTTTGAATATACTAACATTGAAATTTTTTTATTTTATTTAACTTTATTTATTATTTATTCATTTGTTTATTTAAATTTGACCAGAGAGGGACAGAATGAGAAAGAGAGAGAGAGAGAAAGTGAGAAAGCAAGCCGCCAGGTCCAGGACTCGAACCACAGTCGGCCATGTGGGAATCCAGCGCCTTTAACCACCATGCCACCTGCCGGCCCCTAATGTTGTAATTTTTTTTTTTTGGAGAGGTTTTTGCTGTAGGGCGCGCGCGCTTGCCAGACAGACAGAGAGAGACATAGAGACAGAAAGCGAGAAATCACCCCCCAGGGGGGATGGCCACGCCGCAATCCCTTCTCCTCCATTCTCCTCCCGGGATCTTGGGCACGCACGCACACACGCCTGGTGAGAGTTTTAAGCCACCGGTCCAGGACACAAACCGCAGTCAACTACATGGGAATCCAGCAACATAGCCATTACACTAACTGCTGGTCCCCTAACATTGTAATTTTTATTTTTTAAAATTATTTAACTTTATTTATTCATTCATTTTAATTTGACCAGAGAGAGAGAGAGAGAGGAAAAGAAAGTGGGAAAGCAAGCCACCAGGTCCAGGACTTGAACTGTGGTCGGCCATGTGGGAGTGTCCAGCGCCTCAACCACCATGCCACCTGCTGGTCCCAACATTGTAATTTTTAAAAGCAAACATCTAAAAATCACCTGCACTGAAAATGCATGTACAGCATTAAGCAAGTCCTCAATAAAGTCCCACAGTCGAATTAGCATATGAGTGATAACAATGTTGGCCGTATTTTAAATATTCCCCTTCATCCACACAAGGCTCCTCCATTTACTAAGTCTGACTCAAAATACTACCGTGACTATCACAGCAAAAGGACCCCCTACATGTGTCCGGAAGCCCTGGCGGCATGATCGTGTCTCTCATGGCTTCTAGTCCACTGTCGCAGTGCCTTTCCTGGAGCGTTGAGATTTAGTAAGTTTCACTTGAACCTCAGACCTCTGTATGTGGCTGGCTGTAGCGCTTGAGCAGTTTCTGAATGAGTTTTGCAGTATTTCCAATTCTTGAATTTACTTTTGTCTTGTCAATTTACCAGATAAAGGGATAGAGACTGATTGGTTAGTTTCCTGAGACTAGAGGATCTAATATCATGAGCAGTCCAGTTTCTGAAAACTAGACTTAAGCAACCTGAATCTCACCCGAGATTCCGTTGCTCTCAATGGGGGCAGCCCAAGGCTCCCATGATTTCCGCGGGTGATGCTGCCTGCTGGTATCGAGGGACGCCATGGCTGCCCCAGTCTAGTCTGGTGGTCTTCAGTTGTCGAGATACATGTAAGACGACTGGAGATTCAGCCTTGTAGCACAATGGGTAAGCACTGTGCTCTGGGGGCAGCATACCAAATAGTCAACTACAGTTCAAATCCCAGCTCCAGAGGCTTAAAGAACATCCCGGGGAACATGTGTGTCCATGCCCAAAATCCTGAGTGGGTGGAGAAATGGAAAAGAAGGGATTGCAGTAGGACCACGCGGCAGGTAATTTCTCCTTCTATCTTTCTCTCTGTTTCTTTGGCAAGTGCTCGCACTCTGTGGAACTAGTTTTAAAAGAGCAAAGACAGCACGCCTGGGATCAGACAGTGCCACAGCAGTAGTTCAGCCACTCTGAGAGGCTGACCTGTGTGGGGCTGTCTCAAGACGGCAACCAGATACCCTCCTGAGTACGCCAGGATGCGCATGCCCCTAACCTGGGGCTGCTGGAGCTGGGCGTGGACTAGGCAATGGGACCCTACTGGGGGTGCAATCTCTCTGTGTGTCTCTGTCTTTAACTCATAGAAGAAATAAGTAAAACTTTTTTATTTCATTTTATTTTTTTTTTATTATTTCTTTAATTTGAAAGAAGAGTGATAGAGTGAGAGAGTGAGTGAGAGAGTGAGAGAAAGTGAGAAAGCAAGCTGCCCGGTCCAGGACTCAAACCTGGAATACGGCAGGTATGCACATGCGTGCCCGGAGTCTGACGGTCTGCAGGACCGAAGGAGGGGATCTCGGCATGACCAGACCCTTTGTTGAGTACTCCTCTCTGTCTCACATGTACACGCACATACTCCGTCATGAATAAAGAAAAGAAAAAAACTTGGGACCAGTAGATGGTGTAATGGTTATGTTGTTGGGCTCCCATGTAGTCGACAGCGGTTCAAGTCCTAGACCCAGAGGCTTGAAACTCAAAATCCCAAGAGGAGAATGGAGGAGAAAGAATTGCAGTGTGGCCATCCCCCCCGGGGTGGGGGTGGGGGGATTCCTCAGTTTCTGTCTCTGTCTCTCTGGTGAGCACATGCACCCTATAGCAAAAATCTCTCTCAAAAGAAGAAAGAAAAGGAACCAGCAGTTAGTGTAATGGCTATGTCGCTGGACTCCAACGTAGTCGACCACACTTCGCATCCCGGACCCTGTGGCTTAAAACTCATGCCGGGCGCGTGTGCGTGTGTGCCCAAGATCCGGAGAGGAGAATGGAGGAGAAGGGATTGTGGCATGACCATCCCCCCTGGGGGGGGATTTCTCGCTTTCTGTCTCTATGTCTCTCTCTGTCTGTCTGGCAAGCGCACCCGCCCTATAGCGAAAAAACCTCTCCAAAGAAAAAAAAAGAAAGAAAAGAAAAACAAGTCCTGCCTGCTCTGTGTCGTGGGCCTGGGTCTACCCGTTCCACATGCAATCTGTAACCAGAAGTATTTGGGGAAAAAAATTCAACAATAAAAAGAAATACAAATCCAAAAGTACTGTAACAACGGTCAACATAGTGTTTGCGTTGTGTTAAGGGATTACAGTAACTAGAGATGACTTAAAGTGTGCGGAATGGTTACATCACTGGACTCCCACGTAGTTGACCACAGTTCAAGTCCTGGACCCAGCAGCTTAAAACTCACTCCGGGCACCTGTGTGTGCTCAAAATCTGGAGAGGAGAATGGAGAAGGGACTGTGGTGTGGCCATCTCCCCTAAGGGGTGATTTCTCGCTTTCTGTCTCTCTGTCTCTCTGGCGAGCGCATGTGCCCTATAGCAAAAAAGGGAAAAGTTATGCAGGAGGATTGTACAAATTATTTGCAAATACTATGCCACTTTGTATAAGGGACCGCGCATCTGCGTGTTGTTGTATCTCAGGGGCTCTCATACCAACCTGCTTGGATGCAGGGCGACAACTCCACTCTGTGTGCCTCGTTTGTTTTTGTTTTTCCTAGAGGGTGCTCGCGCTCACTAAAGTGCCTGGGAGTGGAGAAGTCACCCCCACAGGTATGGCCACACTCCATGCCTTCTCCTCCATCTCTCTCTCCTTTCAGGATTTTGGGCACACATGCACACATGCCTGGCATGTGTTTCAAGCCACCAGGTGCAGGACTCAAACCACATGGTTGGCCATGTGGGGCTCTAGCTGTCTTAACCACTAGGCCACGGAGCCAGCCCTCTTCTGTTTCTATTGTTCTGTTTAAGTCAGAGTTTCTCTGAGTCCCGGTTCTCCCTCCTCAGGCTCTCAGCGGGGACTGCACACTAGGCCAGGCTACGTTTTGGTCAGGGTCTCTCTATGTTGCCCAGGCCACTCAGGAGCTCACAATCCTTCTGCCTCAGCCTCCCGAGTCTCCGGGACGACAGGCACTTTCCACAGCACTCAGCCGTTTGGTTGGAGTGGAAAGCAAACCCGGGTCACCCATGTGGTTCCAGCCTGCAGAACACAGCATCTTAGCAACACGCACCGCCACAGCAGGAACTGTGTTCTCCTAAGAGGAGAGGTGACGTGAGGATGGGGGCAGAGACTGAAACAATCCTGCTACAAGCCAAGGGACACCAAGGGTTCTGGCCACCCCCGGGAGCTGGGAGGAGAGCCTGGAACACATTCAGCCTTGTGGCCTCCAAAAGTAGCCAACCCTGCCAACACCTGGACTTCAGACTCCTGGCCTCAGAACGAAAAAAACATTTGTTTTTCAAGCCACCCAGGTGGTGCAAGTTTGTGCCAGGAAACACTCTTCCTTTTTTTTTTAAAAAAGAGATTTTTCCTATAGGATGTGTGTACTCACTGGAGAGACAGAGAGACAGAGAGACAGAGAAACAGAAAGTGAGAAATTACCCTCCAGAGGTGATGGCTACATTGTAATCCCTTTTCCTCCATTCTCCCCTCAGGATTTTGGTCATGCACACAGGCACCTGGCAGGAGTCTCAAACCACCAGGTCTAGGACTCGAACCGCAGCCATCCATGTGGGAGTCCAGCAACGGAGCTCACAATCCTTCTGCCTCAGCCTCCCGAGTCTCCGGGACGACAGGCACTTTCCACAGCACTCAGCCGTTTGGTTGGAGTGGAAAGCAAACCCGGGTCACCCATGTGGTTCCAGCCTGCAGAACACAGCATCTTAGCAACACGCACCGCCACAGCAGGAACTGTGTTCTCCTAAGAGGAGAGGTGACGTGAGGATGGGGGCAGAGACTGAAACAATCCTGCTACAAGCCAAGGGACACCAAGGGTTCTGGCCACCCCCGGGAGCTGGGAGGAGAGCCTGGAACACATTCAGCCTTGTGGCCTCCAAAAGTAGCCAACCCTGCCAACACCTGGACTTCAGACTCCTGGCCTCAGAACGAAAAAAACATTTGTTTTTCAAGCCACCCAGGTGGTGCAAGTTTGTGCCAGGAAACACTCTTCCTTTTTTTTTTAAAAAAGAGATTTTTCCTATAGGATGTGTGTACTCACTGGAGAGACAGAGAGACAGAGAGACAGAGAAACAGAAAGTGAGAAATTACCCTCCAGAGGTGATGGCTACATTGTAATCCCTTTTCCTCCATTCTCCCCTCAGGATTTTGGTCATGCACACAGGCACCTGGCAGGAGTCTCAAACCACCAGGTCTAGGACTCGAACCGCAGCCATCCATGTGGGAGTCCAGCAACGTAATCATTATGCCATCTGCTGGCCCCACACTCGGCCTATTTTTGAGGGGGTATCATTAACTCACTATTTCCACTTTGATCTTTTCTCAGTCTATGGACACACCAGCCAGAGGCAGACGTGTTTTCTGCTAAAGCCACCAATGGGTGGGGCCCCTCCTCTGGTCACCCTCCCCGTAGCTGTCTCCACCCTAGCAGCATCACTCCCACCCCCAGGGAGCACAAGGCTCATGTCTGTACCCCTCAGTTCTGAGCTGAAAATCTCCTCTCTGTGAGATCTGCCCGGATCGCCTTTTTCACCGTGCACTGTCACCTCCCTTGTCCTCCTCCTCACTGAATTCTTCCTGTAACACCTACTGCCATCTAACAGACGACGCCTTGCAGTGATTGCTTTTAATTTTGTCTGCATCCCCCCATTTGGCTCTAAGCTCCACGAGGGTGGAAGATCCTCGATAAATTCCCTTTGGCTGAATGAATGAATGAATGAATGAATGATGTCCCCTCCTATCACTCGGCAGGACCCTCTAGCCACCCTGACTCGCCCATCTCAGATCTCCCTCTCACATCTAAGTGCATCAGGACCCTCTAAGTCCTCCCTTCTCGTTGCCTCAAAGTTACACTTCCATCGTCTGGTCACTGCGACCACCACCCCATCGCCCAGCGACCCCGTCCTCTTCAGAAGCAGACTCCCTGCCTTGGCCCCTCTCCAACACATCCTAAATTGCTCCTGTCATCCTACTGTCCCTACGAACACCCTGCCCACCCCTCGAATATCTCTTTAATATCTCTCCCCAACCAAAGAGAAAAACCCTCACTGACTGTGAGAGGCGAGATTATTAGTGATGTTTATCTTACTCAGTATACTTTCTCGGGTTAAAAAAAATCTATATTAAAGTTACATCTTTCTTATAAACATGATAGGGTCCAGCCAGTGCTGCAGAGGTGACAGAATGCTCTGTGATGCTGATGCCCATGGGCGGGTCCCAGGCTCCCTCTACATGCCAGATGCAGGGGCATGTGCCTGTTCTCTGGGCCGGCCGGGGCTGGGGGGGATTGTGGCATGAATTCACAGCAGCAGGGTGGGTGGCTGTCCCTCTTCCTTCTTCGCTCTCATTGGCAAAATAGATAAAAATACATTTTAAAAGACAAAGATCTTGGCAGCCAGCATCCCCCTACCAGCATCCCCCTCATTCACCCTTTCTCCCTCCTTGAAAGCTCTCCACTCCTCCATTAGCAGGTAAAATTGAACTTGGCCAGGTCAGTGGCACAGGTAACACTGAGCTCGGAGATGCTAGACCACACGGAAAGGTGGCAGGTTCATGCCCAAGTCAGGTGGGTCCCAAATGTCACCAACAGGAGCTCTAGGACTCCTTGCTCGAGGTCTCCCAGAAGCTTAGGAGCCACTTTACAGAGCACCTGTGACGCTCCTCAGGTCCGCGAGGTGCCCATCCAGGCTGGCTGGAGAGGAGGGGGTGCCCTAAAGACTCCTTGGGGGGGGGGTCCTCTCTCTCTCTCATGGAAGAAGTAGTAAGTTTTTAAAAATACTAGGACCAGCAAGTGGTGTGGTGGTTAAAACACTGGATTCCCACATGGCTGACCATGGTTCAAGTCCCGGTCCCGCGGCTTGCTTTCTCACTATCACTCCCCCTTTCTCCCCCCACCCTGTCTCTCTCTGATCAAACTGAAGAATGATACATAACATTAATTAAATAATTTTTTCAATTACTGAATGGACCTGCAGTGTGAGAGTCTCCCGCAGATCCCAGATGGGTGGGGGGTATTTCAAGCCAGCCAGGGCAGTCTGAGGGAGTGGGACTCAAATCACAGCCGGGCCTGAGGGGCAGTTACCTGCTGGGCCTTCAGGAACACTTTCTCCTCACTCCATTGCGTAATACTTAGCTGAGGCGGGATGTTGTGCTGGGTTTTGTCATTGCTCACCTGTAAATACTAACATGGTCCTTGTGATTTCCTAGTCAATAAACCATGAGAACTCTTAACTGCCAGCCCTCCTCTGGTGGAGATGAAATCGATTTTGTAAAGCCATTTGGATTCACCAGAAACAACTGCCTTTTAACACTTGTCTAAACTCCTACCTAATTATTTTCAGGGCTTTGGGCTACAAAGCAAATTGCATTATGTTCTTCTAAAAGTATATACTTACAGAACCACCTATAATCCCTTCCAAGGAATCTCTGCAAGTCACTACTGGAATACGTAATGTCATAAATTCTGTTAGCTCACAGAGGTACAGGGCTGGGCGTGGGTTAGAGAACTGCAGGTCCGGGACCTCTGCACTGTCTCCAGGCCAGATCTTAACGAAGCCGGAAAATAAATGACCAAATGTTCCAGTTCCAAAATCTTCCCAGCTTCTGCCTCCCAAATCTCAAAAATATTTTCAGGGAGAGTAAGACCCATCCATAAACAGCTAAATTTAAAAGGGATGTGTGGAAGAACCTTCTAGTGGTAGGATCTGTGATTATTTTCCTGACTGGGAACAGCAAATACTCTGTCGGCTGGAAGCAGAAAATCCACTGTGGGCGGCCCCACCACACACACACACACACACACACACACACACACACACACACACACACATAAACACTAAGTCATCAAGCAGTGGCAGCCCCCGGAGCCAGACCTAGTCCCACCTCCGGGATCCCTCCACCCAAGTTCCCAGGCAGGAGCCAGCAGAGAGAGACAGATCTGGGGATGTCTACATTAAATCTGTGAGGTCCAGCTCACGCTAACTTGGGCAAATGCTAAGAAGTATTTGCACAGCGAGAAAGCGAGCGGGCCCTGTCCTGGAACGACGCGCGCAGACGTTCAGTCTCCCCTCCCGCCCCGTCGCACTGAGCTTCTCCCCCCTGCGCTCTCCCACACCCCTCAGCACCTTCCGCCTCCCTTTCCGCGGTCACCGTTGGGCACGTCCCCACCCCCATGCCCCGGGGCAGCCTTGCAAAGCTCCCCGGGGACTCCGTCCCCCTGCACTCCCCACTGCTGCGGGTGTGAAGGCCCTCACGCAGCTAATCCAGGAGCGGAGGCCCAGGTAAGGTCGGCGACTTGCCCAAGTCACAAAGCCGGCAAGCAGAGAGCAGAGCCGGCCCCGGGGAGTCCGGCTCAGTGGCGAGCTCTCCGGGTGCTCAGTTCAGCGCCCTGCGGGCCCCCCCAGCCCCCGGAGCCTTCCAGCTGCGGGCAGCCGGGACTTAGCCGCAGGGAGCAGCGAGAGGCGCCCGAGGGTCCTGGGGCGAAGGCGGCCCGCGCTGGGAACTGCTCCTGCGAGCATCGGGGTGTAAGTTAGGGTGGGGCAGGCGGGGAACCCTAACCCTAACCACCGGGGAGAGATGTAGGGGAGGGACGTGCGAGGCCGGGAAAGAACTCGTGCATTCCTTCGTTCGCTCACTCACTCACCCCTCCTCTCGTCCGCGGGGCTCGGCTCGGCGCTGATTTGCAGGTGCCACCTGCTTTCGCAGCGGTCCGCAGGAAGCAGGGGCCCTGGAGGTCGCGCCCTCCTTAACCCTGTAAATATGCAGCACGTCCAAGCTGTGCGTGGGCCTAGGAGAGGGGAGCCCCTGACCGCCGTTTGGCAGATGGATGGGAACCCTCCTTTCCTCAGAGAAATCCTCACTCGAAGACCACGTGGCAGGGAGCGGTGGCCGACGTGACTCTGAATGTCGGTTCTTCCCGGAGTCACTGGTTCAGAGAACCCGGTCTGGTGCTCTGAGCGGTGGCTGAGCCGCGCTCCTTGGCTGGGCTCCCAGGCTGGTCCCCGAGTA
>NW_006159440.1:407784-433201 GCF_000334495.1 Tupaia belangeri chinensis | reverse complement strand
CGGTTCAGCCCAGCAGGCACCGCTCCAGCCTCCCCGAGGTCACCCGGTGTTGGCCTTACAGACTGAAAAATCCTCTGGGGCCAGCAGGTAGCATTTTGATAAGTTAAGGTGCCGAGTCCCACTTGGCCCATTCCACTGTACGAGTCCTGCGTCCTGCGTCCTTCCTGAAAGACGTGCGGGGTGTGAGTGCTGAAAATCTCAAGTGTAGAATGGGGGGAAAGGAATTGTGGGGTGGCCATCCCCTCAGGAGGGTGATCTCAATCTCCCTCTCTCTCTCTCTCTCTGTCCCTCCCTCGGTCCCTCTCTGGCGCGCTGGGGGGGTGGGGGGAGAGCTGTGATCACACTTCCCTGTTGGTCCAGATAGCGCTTACACTTTGTCACTTTCTCTCTCTCACTCTCGCTCTGTTCCTCTCTGGTCAAATTAAAATAAGTAAATAAATGAAGTTAAATTTTAAAATAATTCTTAAAAAAAATTAAAAAGTGCATTTAAAACATCAGGCAGGGCGGCTACTTTGCGGGTGTCATTGGCATTTTGGGAAAAGATACTATTTGAGCTGGAAAGGACCTCTGAGACAGCCGGAGCAGCGAGTACCGAAGTGTGTCCCACGGAGCTCTGGCCCCAAGAAAGGCAGCAGAACAGAAGTGGCGGTGGGTGAACAAGGGCAGGTGCTGCGCTGTTCACTTCAGGGGTTCACGCTGGCAGCTCCAGGGCCAGACACACTGGCCACGCACTCGCACTCGCGGCCCCAGCTTCCACAAATTCTCCACGTGGGCATCACTCCTGTCCTTCCAGGAAGTGGTAGCAGTCGCCACCCCATGGCATGAGTGGAGTCCTCTGAGTCCTCTCTTTCTCTTCGTGCAATTACAGCCCCAAAATCGCTCCCAACTGCCCACCTCCGCCCCATTTCACTGTTACCCACCACCACCACCACCGGCCTCAACGGCTCTGCCTCCTCCAGCCTCTTCTCTACCAAATGGGAACCACTGTCCAGATTGAAACCTTCAGTAGCTGTTGCCTCCCTTAGAATGCAGCCCCCACACCAGGGCTGGACAGCGGGGCAGCCGTGGGGCGTGGGGCTCTGCAGGGCTGACCCACAGGAGAAGGTTCAGGGTCTGTGTCCAGAGGCCCCAGGAGTATGGTGGGCTCATGAGTACCTGTGATCAGGCTGCGGCCGGGGGTGGATCATAGCTTCAAGGTGCTGTTGGGGGTTCTCTCTCTCTCTCTCTCTCTCTGAAGAAATGAAGAAATTGTTAAAAAGAATAAAGTCCCCAATCCCTGGAAAGACCTCTGAGTTCCACTGGAAGTTCAAGGTCCATTCAAACTAGCTTCGGCCTGGGCTTATCCAGAGTCTCCCACTCTTGTAGAACCTGTTGCCTTTTTCCTCCGGCAACTCCTATGCATCCTGCGGGTCTCAGCGTCTTTGAGAGTGCCCTGCAACATGCTCTCACAGCACCCCAGAATCAGCCAGGGCTGGTGTGACAGGAGGGACTGTGTCCTGGCGGGGACCGACTCACAGCGACGTCTGTTTAGGAGGCAGCCTGCAGACACTTTTGAAGAAAGAATGCACCAAGTGCAAAATGAAATGAAAATCTCTCTCACATTTAATCCAGCTCAGAATTTCCCAAATTTTCCCACAAAATTCTCTTCTCTTTTAACCCTACCAAACTTCCACTCCTCAGAAAACGGGGTGGAAAAGTAGATCTATTCCAAGTATCTCACTTTATAGAAGATTCTGAGGCCCAGAGAGGTAAAAAAGAACGGACCCAAGTCATTTAGCCTGTTAGTTCTTGAGAATATAATTTACTCTTAGAAAATACCTAGAGCATAGTAAAATTTAACTTCTACCACTACCAGGAGGTGTCTTTTTTTAAAAAAAAATCTTTTAAAATAATTATTTATTTATTATCATTCCTTTTCCATTTTGAACAGAGAGAGAGATAGAGAACGAGGTCTGGGACTTGAACTGCAGTTGGTCACATGGGAGTCCAGTGCCCCCAACCACCCCACCACCTGCTGGGCCCCTGGTGGTGTTTTTAAGCCAAGAAATACCATGGAAATTAGAAATCATTTTTGTAGAGAAATTTTTGCTATAGGACACATGCACTTGTCAGAGAGAGAGAGAGAGAGAGAGAGAAAGTGAGAAATCACTCCCCAGGGGGATGACCATGCCACAGTCCCTTCTCCTCCATTCTCCTCTCAGGATTTGGGGCATGCATGCACACACGCCTAGTCTGAGTTCAAGCTGCCAGGTCTGAGACTTGAACTGTGGTCTGCTACGTGGAAGACCAGCAACATAACCATTACACCATCTGCTGATCCCTAGAAATCCTAATTAAGGTAAGAGGACAGGGCTAGGCAAGGAAGATGAAAAAACAGTTTCTCATCACTCACACTGATGTAAGTTAATTTATTAAAGAGTTAAAGCAAAAATAAGAGCAAAACTTAGGGGGAAAATGTAGGAGACTATTTAACTGAATTATCAATAAGAATGTTCTAAATTTTTTTTGTACACTAGTCTGTCATTTTTAATTAGAATTAGCTATGAAACATTGCACCTTTAAACTGAGCTTAACAATGTTCAACAGTGGCTAAATTATCAAAGCCATTAATGTTAATGTTTGCAAATACATTATTGGCAATTCTTAAATATTTCAAATCAATCAACTTGAAGTGCCTAAGGCCTGCTCTCAGGTGACTGTACTGAAGTGACACCAAGACTGAAGGAAGCCTGTGCCTTAAGGCCAAGTCTCTAACCAACAGCCACAAGTCACTGGTGAACTCACAGAGGGGAATCTGGAGGTTGAGAGGCGCAGGCCCTGTACTGATCCCGCCAGGGGCATCACAGTGTGACCCATGACAAGGACAGTGATAGCCATCACAGTGTGACCCGTGACAAGGACAGTGATAGCCATCACAGTGTGACCCGTGACAAGGGCAGTGATAGCCACCCAAACCTCCTGCATTTGCAATGGGCCCACCGAGGCCAGTGCAGACACCTATCAGGATAACCCACTCAGGTTTCCTTACCTGCTCTAAGTCGTGCTGCGGATCCCTCAACCGGGACACATCGCCTGCAGCTTCCTGAGCGAGGTCCTCCTGGGTTCTACGGCGCACAAACAGGGGTTTGCCTCTCCAGTTGAATGCCACATTCTTGCCTTCTGGAATATCCGACGGCTTGATTTCCGTCTTGGACGTGGCCGACACATCAGCAGAAGCACTCCTGCGGGGGAAACAAGCTGGGAGACAGCATTTCCGGCAGCGTCTGCGCGCCCACAGTAGCTGCTGCAGTCCAGGTAGGAGAAACCTCTTCTGGCCTCACTCGAAGACTGTGTACCGTCCAAAACTTCAGTGCAGGTAGTCAGAGAAGTCAGGCACTTCCATGTCTGCATGGGAATAACCAACAAGCAGCGCCACGGAGGCCCACGAAGGCGACCAAAGGTTGACCCACCGCCTGTCCCGCCACGGGAAGGGCCTCCTCATTTCCAGAACAGGCAGCTCCGAGGTGGCGGGCACCGGGTCCTGCACCAGGGGCCAGCACTCCTGCCACCCCACCGGACGTGGCTGACAGGACCAGCGCGAACAGGCCCAAGCCGGTGGCAACCAGACTGTTCTAAATTTAAAAGCAATAGAAGAGGGCACAGAACACGACGTGACTATTAAAAATTAAAATGTTTACATGTCAAAACATAGAAACTATTTGCAGCCTAAGTTAATTTAATTTTTCAAAAAAGGTGGTTAAGGTGCTGGACTCCCACATAGTCATCCACAGTTCAAGTCCTGGACCCAACAGCTTGAAAATCATGCTGGGTGCATGTGCACGCATGCTCAGAATTCCAGGAGGAGAAGGAATTGCTGTGTGATCAACCACCCCAGGGGGTGATTTCTCACTTTTCCTCTCACTATCTCTCTCCAGGGAGCACACAGGCCCTATGGCCAAAAAACAGAAAAAAAAAAAGAAAGAAGAGAAAAAAATAGGAAAAACACTAGAAGGGCAATGTTTAGTAAACATTAAAAAAGTTTATCCTAACTGGAATTCAAACAAATGCAGGTTGAAATTCCAAGAAACCATTGTCACTGCTTTGTTTTTTAGGTTTTTGGCCGTAGGACATGTACCCTAGAGACAAGGAGAGTGAGAAGTCAGTCTCACTGCAGTCCCTTCTTGTTCTCCCGTTGGGACTTTGGACAGCGTGCGCACATGCCCAGCATGATTTTTAAGCCACCAAGTGTGGGATTCAAACCTCAGTCAGCCAAGTGGGAGTCCAGCACCTTAACCACCATGTCACCTGCTGGCCCAAAGACTAAACCACTTATATACAAACCTAGGACCAAACTCCCTTCACCCCCATATACCCCAATAACTGTTATGATCAGTACTTGTTCCAGCAGTTCATGTTATTTTCTTTAAGGAAATACTGTTTTCCTCAAAGGAAGTAAGATTTCATTATTTCCCTAAATAAAGTAACGTTTCATATTATTTCAGTGGGAGGAGGGGACTTTCCTGTTAAGTGACTGAGGGCTTGCAAATATATTTTTAATTATTTATTTAATTTTCTTTATTTATTCACTTATTTTCATTTGACAGAGAGAGAGAGAGAGAGAGCGCATGCACGTGAGCGAGCCACCAGGTCCAGGACTTGAACCGGGTCTGTCATATGGGAGAGTCCAGTGCCTTAACTACCACCACCTGCCGGCCCCCTGAGGGCTTGCAAATTAAAAGACGAAAAGGTGAGAACAGCTGGCGGCTAGCGTGGTGGTCGTTGGAAATCTCTAAGCTTTCCATGCTACTCTTTTTTTCTAAGACGACTTTTTAATAGCTTACATCAGAGGTCTTCATTTTCCTGAAATTTTAGTCCAACCTCAAAGTTTTTCTCATTCATCACGGTAGGTAATTAGGAATTTACCTTGGGTTTTTTCTGAACAATTTTCTGGTTCTGTGTGTGACCACACAGTGGGGTGATTTGGGGAGGAGTAACTCAAAGGGGCGGTTAGATTTGGGGGCTTATGTACTTAGCAGGGGAAAGGGAGGGGAAAGAAAAACTCCTATGGGAAGAACAATGGGTTTCTTTGGGAAAGACGACTGGGTTTTCAGGACAACAAACAGGTGATAAGAAAGTCTGTGATGTTTGTTTATACAGGTCTAAGTCGGCCTTTGAGTCTTCTCAGGGCCATAAAACTCATCCAGATAGGACAGGAAAGAGCGCGCTTAACCCAGAAGGAGAATGTGTGGCATCACTTCCCAGAAGCTGCTGTTTTTACTGAAGATTAGGGAAACGCCAGGTCTTCCTTCCTCACGTATTGATCCTCAGTTGTCTTTAGTTCAATTGTCCTGAATTCCAAGTGGCATATTTAGGGGTGGCTTATCCTGAGCACCTTCGGTTCAGTAAGTTTTATAAAGTAGGGGACAGCTAGTATGTATGACTCATTTCAAAAGGTATCAGTAATGTAACATAAATGACATAGAAGTGTAAATTATCACGCAAACTACTTCTATAAATTTCCACCTAGTCAAATGACAAGATCGCAACACGTATAAAGTTGCCGTCCGAGCAGTTACCCACTTATATAATACAGCATTTGACAACATATCTAATATTTCCTAGTCTGATGCCTTTCCTAGATCGTATGTTTTTTAAGCTCAGTGAGTAGTTAGCTTGGTCTTTAGAAATCTCGAAGCTTTAGTACCACCATTTTCTCTAGCACAATTTTTAATATCTTAAGTTTGAGGTTTTCTTCATTTTTCCAAAAATTTCAAACAACCCCAGTATCTAGTTTCCAAAGTTCTCCTCATTAACCACAGTAGATAGTCAGGAATTTACCTGGAGCTTTTTTTCTGAACAATTTTGTGATTTTTGTCTTTACAGGAAAGATCATAAATTACTAGGAACATTTTCAATGCAATGCTTTATTTTGAATAAGAGCAAGAACTCTATCAAAAGTTTCCCCCCAAGAAATTTCTTAACAAGTAAACAAACAAAAAGAAAAGGTGAAAAATGTCCTTCGAAAGAACTCAGATGATGCCGATTTTCCAAAGGGTTTATTATCGTGTCTAATCTCATTTTAGTTTCCGAGCGTATTTCACGTCTGACATAATCTCCGAATTAGTCCCTAGACGTCCATTATAAACGTTTGGAAATTCGAAAAGTTACCAGTGGTTCACACTTTCCCATGAAGTTCTTGAAATACGCCAGCCCCCGCAGTGGGTTGAGAAAAGATGAATCGCTTGTGGGTGGGTGACTTAAATAGCTGAAGATGTCCCAGAAGAGGGTTTTCAGCGCACGCGGATTTCCTGGGTGGTAGCTACAGATACTGGGGGGAAGAGGGGGGTCTCGCTGGGGCCACCCGCTTGATCCCGTTCACTCTTAATCTACAAGCAGAAGAAACCCGAGTGTAGACGATCGGGATTCTGGGAGAAAGATGAAACCAGGCTGACAGGTGGTATCTGCGAGCCCCAGGAGAGGGACAGGCAGGCGGGCGCGTTCGGGGAGGCAAAGTCGGGACGTGGCCACGCAGCCCTGAAATCCACAGGACAAGCCACTCCGGCGCGGCCGGACGCTGAATTTCCTCCGCAGCTCTCAGGCGGCGGGCGGGGTCGGGTCGGGTCGGGACCGGACGGGATGGGTGGCGGGTGCGCTCCCACCCCGGAGGACGCCCCACCCACACTGACGCGCAGCTCCGCGCAGCCCTCTTGGCGGCGATCGCAGCCAGGTTCACTTTCGTATTTAGCTAGGCGCTACCCACAATGCATCTGTAAAACTGGATTGCAAAAAAGCCCAGCGAACAACAGAATTCCTACAAATGCTACTTAAAAGAAAGTCTTTTTCTTTTGTTTCCAAGATCTTTTCTAAAGGGGTTTTATGTGGTTTATTTTTGGTGGTTGAGATGTAGCCCACAAAAAAATCCCCTAACTTAAAAGAGAATTAGAATTAGAACTATAAATAGGCAGAGATCTACATGTACGTTCAGTTGGTCCGAGGACTGTGGGTTATTGTTAAGCTGATTAACATTGTCTCCCTCCCACGTCCAAATTTGACTAGCTGTGATCTTTTTCCCTCATGCTAGTTTGTTGATTTGAGTTCTTCCAAAACAGTCTGTTTTTAAAAGAACGATTTTCAGCCGCATACATGTATTTACCGTCGAAGTATCGGAGGGGAAAGGCTGAGAAGGGAATAGTTTTGTTTTAGTTTTCAACCTATTAAAGAGTATATTTGTTTTTTTAAAAATCTCATAAATCATAAATGAACAATTTTGAGATTAATTTGCAACTAGATAGCAATATATTTCTCACTGTAAACCAGGAGGAAGAAGAGAAAAGTTAATTGAAAAAGCTTCCTTGCAAAGGTATACCCCACATAATCTCATATCCCTGGGTTATCGACCGTATATAAATAAATGTGTGTGCATTTGTGTAAGGGCTAGAAAAAAACCTGGGCGATAATACACTAGGTTACTACTGTTTACATAACTCTGGGGAGCGGCAGTTCAGAGGAGGGCTTTTAAAGAAACTTTCAGGGTAAAAAAATACATATAAAAAGTTTGTTGCTGGGGGACCAGCAGGTGGCGTGGTGATTGAGGCATTGGACACTCACAAGTGATCAACCACAGTTCAAATCCAGGACCTGGCGGTTTGCTTTCTCACTTTCTTCTCTCTGGTCAAATTAAACTAAGTGAATGAACTAATAAAAATAAATAATTCTTTTAAAAAAAGTGTGTTGCTATAAATTCAGTAATCCTTCAAGTGTTCTGCAAGTGAGTAGATAGTGGACTTTTTTGCTTAGTCGGTTACTTTGCAGTCAGAGTCACTCAACAGGTTCTGACAGGACCCACAGGCTTTTTTTACTATTAAATAAGCTTCATGTCATTATAGAGAAATGCACATCCTCTATTGTAAATTTACTCAAAAAGAAAACAAAACAACCAAAAACCTTTTAAAAATTTGGGGGTGGGAGCATTGCATGGTGGTTAAAGGAGCTGGACTCCCACATGGCTGACCATGGTTTGAGACCCGGACTTGGCAGCTTGCTTTCTCACTTTCTCTCTCTGGTCAAATTAAAAATACATAAATAAATTAAATAAATCTAAAAAATTCATTGGTTGGAGCACCCTACTTTTTTTTTTAAGAATTATTTTATTTACTTATTATTATTATTTTCCAGTTTGATCAGAAAATTAAAAATACATAAATAAATTAAATAAATAATTCTAAAAAATTCATTGGTTGGAGCACCCTACTTTTTTTTTTTAAGAATTATTTTATTTACTTATTATTATTATTTTCCAGTTTGATCAGAGAGAGACAGAGAGAGAGGAAGTGAGAAAGCAAGCCACCAGGTCCAAGACTTGAACTGTGGTTGGCCATGTGGGAGTCCAGTGCCTTTAACCACCATGCCACTTGCTGGCCCCAAAGCACACTATTTTTACTGAATCTTGATAGATGAAAAGGCACCATTTGTCAATATGGATTTTTTTCCCAAATTATTTATTTCATTTTATTTGTCATTCTTTTATTATTATTTAATTTGCTAGAGGGCACAGGTGCTCACCAGAGAGAGACAGACAAAGAGAGAGAGAAAGAGGGAGAAAGTGAGAAAGCAAGCCACCAGGTCCAAGACTTGAACTGTGGTTGGCCATGTGGGAGTCCAGTGCCTTTAACCACCATGCCACCTGCTGGCCCCAATACACATGGTTTTTAGGGACCCAGTGACAACAGGTGTTGTGCATCCCTCAGCCTTTGTAAAACTATTAATGTTACTTTAATTAAAGGTTGAATTTTAAGGCACTGAGGTACAAAACCCGCCAATTTCTAGAATGCCTGGTATTCTAGAAATATTAGAATATTAGAATCTTATTCAATGTTGTAAACATGATAGGCATGATATTACAATCAATATGTATCTCGGATTATATATATACTGAGAAGGAAATGGATTAGAACTAAGATTGTGTGTCTTTTTGATCCATGACTCCACCCCGAGTGACAAAGATTAAAATCACATTTTAGTGTCTAATCATTTTTCTACAAAAATGTCTGTCCTAGGGAAATATGTAGCATCCTTACCAAATAATGAAAATGTTCAAATGTTTTGAAAGAGAGGGAGAGCTTGTTGAAATGACTTATCATCAACCTTGTCATATCATGGAATTAAGCAGTAAGCCTGCCTCCTGGTATTCATTATTCATGCCCTGCATAATCCCCTGTCCTTGAGTGTGGTCTGAAGTTGCTGACTCATTTCTAAGGAATTGAATGAAGCCAAAGGAAAGTCTCTGCTCGCTCTAGGGAAAGCCAACTGCCACGTACTGTGCGGCCGAAGAGGCATGGAACTGCGTGTGCAGCCGGCACCGGGAGGCCCAAGCCTGGCAACAGCCCTGACACTGAGCGCCTGGCCCAGCTTTCCCCACTTGAGCTGTGAGATGACCACAGCACCTCCAAAACTTTCCATTCAGCCTGAGCCCCCAGCTGACCATGCCAGGATTTCTCTCCCACAGCTCTAGGAAGAAAATAAACGAATGTGGTCTTGGGTTGGCTGAATTTGTCGTGTACAATCAGTAACGAATACACGCGTTTTATGAAAAGAGCTGCCCTTGCTTACGCAGCCTTGGAGCCCGTTGTTTAGAAGTCTCCCTTGCCGTCAACTTGTGATCCACACAGGAAAATGGGCTGTCCTCCTTTAACTGCCCCCCATTTCGACCAAGAATGTGCTGCCCAGCCTATGCTTATCCTATTCGATATCCTTGATCTGGACAAACTTTGGGCCATTTTGAAAAGCATAACTCCCTTCCAAAAGAGGAGGATCCACCCACAAGGAAGACTGTAAAAGAATACTCCATTGCTTCTGAAGACAATGTTACCTGGTTTCAAATATGTTTCGAACAATGGCTGCATCATTAGATGAATTGTTCCAAGGTGACATTTTGAAAGGGGTATCTACTTTGATACTTGATGCACTGTGTACTCAATCAATCAATTCTAACAAACAGAAGGCACTTCCTACTGATGACAACTATGTAGGTAGGTGCTATTATCCCTTTTTTTTTTTTTTTTGGAGAGGTTTTTGCTATAGGGCACATGCGCTCACCAGAAAGGCAGAGAGAGACAGAGACAGAGAGACAGAAAGAGAAAAATCACCCCCAGGGGGGATGGCCACGCCGCAATCCCTTCTCCTCCATTCTCTTCTCGGGATCTTGGGCATGCACGCACATGCGCCTGGCGTGAGTTTTAAGCCACCGGGTCCAGGACGCGAACCGCAGTCGGCTACATGGGAGTCCAGCAACATAGCCATTACGCTAACTGCTGGCCCCTTTTCTCTCCCTCTTTTTTTTTCCCCCCTTTTTTTGGAGAGGCTATTATCCATTTCTTAGAGATGGGGAAACTGAGGCAGAGAGAGGACTTGCCCGGGAGCACAGGTGGGTTAGCGGCATACCAGGGTTTTAGAAGACCAATGCGCTATCCACTGCAGGCTTTCCATCCAGCATTCCGGTGTCTAAAGATTTAAGCTTTTCTACAAAGCCCTCTCGCTCCTAGGTGTGTGCACTTTGAGTTCTAGTTTTATCTCATGCTATAACAAGTTCAAGACCACAAGGAGGAAGTGTTAGTTCTGAGCCAGCCAGTGGTGTGGTGGTTCAGGTGGCTGGTTTCCACATGGCCGACGTGACCACTGTGTGGGTTGAGTCCTCGACCTGGGAGTCCCACAGGGAGTGACAGTCTCTGGACTCTACAAGGCGGCAGGTCACTCTTCACTGGGGGTAGATATCGTTATCTGGTAACAATCTCCACTTTCACACTGTTGTCCTTGAACGGTGCAGTTTCCATTCCCCCCCCCCCAGGGGAGTAACAGGCGGGACAGCCAGGCAAGGGCGAGGTCGCGTGTCTGCAGCTTCCTGTGCACAGTAAATGTTCAGATGTTCTTGACTGGATGAAAACTCCTTTCACCCGCATGAGAGCTTGTCAGGATCTAGTGACTTAGCTGCAGGTGTCTTGGTCTAAATGGCACAAACATAAACCCTGAAGAGTCCTGACAAGGAAAGCCCAAGGTTAATACATTAAAATTACAACCTGGGGACCAGTGGGTGGTGTGGTGGATGAGGTGCTGGACTCCCACATGGCTGACTACAGTTCAAGTCTCAGACCTGGCGGCTTGCTTTCTTCCCTTCCCTTTCTCTTTGGTCAATTTTTTTAAAATGACAATAATAACATATATAATTAAATAAATAATAATCTAAAAATAAAACAAAATACTATGGCCTATCAGCACCTTGCTCTGGGCCCTGTGTGTCGCCAGTGAGAGGGCAGGATTGGTGAGACTGAAAGATGAATAAGACCTCTCCAACCAGGCATGGACAGGGATTAGCACAGGACGAGCCACTGACAGGAATGGCCAAGCAGTCCCCAAATGCAGCTCCAACCCCGTGTTTCCCCCTCTGCTCCCAGTGCTCCACCTTGGCTCTGCAGAGAGACTTGGGCAGATGGGGACCTGGAAGCAGTGGTACCACGCACCCCATACTCCACATTCTGCCACCTCACACCAAGCAAACCAGGGCTTTGAAAAGGAATGTAGGGTCAGCAGATGGCATAGAGGTTATGTTGCTGGACCCATGTGGCCAACTGTGGTTCAAGTCCCAGACCTGATGACTTGAAACTCACGCTGGACATATGTATATGCATGCCCAAGATCCCAGGAGGAGAATGGAGGAGAAGGGATTGTGATGTGGCCATCCCTACTCCCCAGGGGGCTGATTTCTCACTTTCCCTCTCACTGTTTCTCTCTAACCCCCAGGGAGCATTCGAGCCCTAAGACGAAAAATTTCTCAAAATAAGAAGAGAAAAGGAATGTAAAAGGACTACGCCTGGTGGGAAATGTGGTTGCCCTGAGCTCCCAGAATCGACCTATCTCGGGACCAGCAGTTAGTGTAATGGCTATGTCGCTGGACTCTCACGTAGTCGACCATGGTTCGCGTCCCAGACCCGGTGGCTTAAACTCACGCCGGGCGCGTGCTTGTACATGCCCAGAGAGGAAAATGGAGGAGAAGGGATTGCGGTGTGGCCATCCCCTCTGGGGCGTGATTTCTCGCTTTCTGTCTCTTTGTCTCTCTCTGTCTAGCTGGTGAGCACACGCGCCCTATAGCAAAAACCTCTCCAAAAAAAAAAAAGAATCGACCTATCTTAACAACAGCCAGCTGGGTTGGGACAGGAACTTTATCCTAAGTGGCCACAGCATAGGAGAAATGGTGACCAAAGAAGATGTCATCAGTCATTTAAGAAATGCAGTGGGGCCAGCAGGGGGGTTGGTGGTTAAGGCGGCTGGATCCCAGGATCCCACGTGGCTGACTGTATAATTCTAGTCCTAGGCCCTGTGACTTGGAACACACAATGGGCCGTGCCACGTGCCCCAACCAACAGGAGAATGGACAAGAAGGGACCATGGGTGGTCACCCCCCCTGGGGGGTACAGTTTCACTTTCCCTCCCTCTCTCTCTCCCCCTCTCCAGCGAGTATATGTACCTTTAGTAAATTAGTGATAATAATAGTAATAATAGTACTACCTCGTGGAATGTTAGGTTAGACAACTAGACTTAGCACAGTCTCTATCAGTAATGGCTCCATTAATGTTATTTAATTATTACAATGATTGTCTCTCTCTGGTCAAATTTTAAAATAATAATAATAATAATAAATAAAATGAAATAAAATGGGAGCCACAGCTGGCATGGTGGTTAAGGCACACCAGACTCCCATGTGGCTGATCATGGTTGGAGCCCTGGATCTAGCAGCTTGCTTTCTCATTTTCTCTCTCTCCCTCACTGTCTCTCTCTCTAGTCAAATTTTAAAAATTATAACAATACATTAAATCAAATAATTACTTAAATTATTACAATGATAGCCTTTTATAACTTTTAAAAGTTTATTTATTTCCTCAGAGAGACAGCTACCTTCCCACAGGACTCCACTCCCAGCTGCAGCCAGCCTGAACCATGGGCACACATGGCCTGGCGTGTGCAGAGGTCCTGGATATGAACCCAGATGCTCCGAAATCACATGAGTTGACACAGCTTGTGCTGATCTTAAGGACAGATAACAAGCTTGTGCTAAACCCGAGTGCCTGAGGCACAGGCAGGCAGGCCGGCCTGAGCCCTCTGCCTGCTCCTGGGCCTTCAGGTCTGTCCTGGGCTCTGCTCCTCCAGCCCTGGTCAAATGCAGCCTCTCTCTACCCATTGGGCCTTCCTGCACTAGCCCCAGGTGGGCGGCTTCCCACCCTCCCTTGCTGGGGCTAAGACCTGACCTCCTTGGTCCATCCAGCCCTGCGGCCTCACTCTGAACTCACCTGGTGACTGTCCCAGATGGGCAGGAAAGGATTGTTCTTGGAACTCAGTTTCTACAGAGATACAGAAAATGCCAAGACTGGCCCCAAGGTCTGGTGGTGAAGGGAGCCGGATCCCATATGTTCAACCAGGCATTTCAAATCCCAGCCCTGGTGGCCTGAAGAAAATGGGTACATGTGCACATGTGCCCCCAATCCTGGCAGGATGGAGAAATGGAGAAGGGATTGCAGTGTGATCATGCCCCGTAGGTGGGTGGTGCTTTCTCATTTTCTCTGTTTCTCTCTGACCTATGATGTGCCCTCTGGCAATTTTTTTTAAAGCAATAAACTTCAGGTGGAGGCTCTTAATATAGTAAAGGGCACCGACTGCCAGCCCTCGAACCAGGGGCTGCTGCAGCTGGCTCTGGAGCACAGCAGAAGAGGCCCAGCGGGGCTGCTCACAAGTCCCCTCCCACCTCACAGACTGGGGCTCCCTGGGGCCTGTGAGGGCTCTTCTGCTTTACGGAGGAGGAAAGCCAGGCCCAGAGGAGGCAGGCTGGGTCACAGTGGCGGAGGCTGGACAGCTGCAGACCCAGCGCCAGACCCAGACCCTGCAAACCTGCACAGCGGCAGCCTGAACCAGAACCAAGAGGTGCAGGGGTGCGGTGCCGGATATGAGGCTACAGGTCCGAGGCTACAGGTTTGGGCAGACAGGGAGAAAAGAGCTTGAGGAAAAAGAAGGAAGATTTAAAAGGGAAACAAGGCCCTGCCGGGTCCACCTGCCAAAACCAAAGCACACAAAGCCCTCCTGTCTGCTGCGGGCGGGCCTGCTGCTCCCATAATGCCAGAGGCATTGTGGTCGCCTCCTCCAGGCTGACTAGCCGGATGCCCAGGCACAAAGGCCGCCTGTTCCGTGTGGCCTGCGGCTCTGGGCATCCGCTTGCCGACCTCGCCTGGGTGGCTGCCTGGGCCCAGGACTGCTCTGGGCGGCCACGTGCCACGTTCCAGCCCGGCCTCCTGGCCGAGCAAGCCCCAAGGGGCTCAGACTCTGCCCACAGCCTGAGCTGGCTCTTGCCCAGCACCACAGAGCTGGCACCCACCTTGGCCACCGTGGCTTCTGGAAAGAATCGCCTCCCAATACCATCTCCCCGGCCGACGTCCCTGGCTCCCACATCCTTTAAGATCCTTGCCTGAGAATAACGAGCGCTGTCTTCAAACCAGGCTCCCCAAGACGGGAGGTGGGGGGCTCCCCTGGGGGAGTGTTTAAATCTTATTCCAGGTGTAGGGCCGGCGATGTGAAGAACAGCACAGTTGAGCTCCGCGCTACTGACACGCGAAGGCCCCCGAGTTCTGGCGGCTTAGTCGAAGTCCCTGTTCAGGTTGGATCCGGGTTTGGGACACCTACTGGGGTCGGATGCAGGCGTCTACGGGGCGCTGTTACCCTGCAAGCCGTGTCATGCTGAGCTCTCATTCTGACTGGCTGAGCTGCGCAGTGCAGGAAGGGCCCAAGGCAGACGCTGTCCCCACACAGCACGCCTCTGGCTTTCAGGGTCCTGGCTCTTCCCCGTGTAATTCTCCCACAGCGTGAGCACCGTATTTCTGCTGTTTTCTCAGTGGATTTTACAGGAAGGACCTTCCTTTGTGCTATCCGATCATAATTTGCCATTTTATATCGGCATAACTCCCTACCTCTCAAATAGCTGTGGGAAAATACGCTTCCTGTGTTTCCTGTTGTTAGATATTTACCGGGGAGGACTACAGGGGAGGGGTAATTTGGGGTACTGGACTACAGGGTACGGGTAATTTTGGGTATCCTCCCCCAGGATAGCAGATGGGCTAAGAGCCTAGGGGAAGGAGGAGAAAGGGGTGGGAGAGGACAAACTTTTCCTGCTTTTACAGCTAGTTATTTAATTTTCTCAGATTTTTACACCAGATTTTCTTCTTTTTTAATAACCTTTTTTTTTTAAGTATTTGCCTTAGGGTGCATGAGAGGGAAAGTGAGAAATCATCCCAGAGGGGATGACCACACTGCAATCCTTTTTTCTCCATTCTCCCCCCACCTCCCAGGATTTTGGGCATGCATGCATGTGTACCTGGCATGATTTTCAAGGTGCTGGGTCCAGGACTCAAACCGTGGTCGGCCATGTGGGAGTCCAGCTGCTTTAACTACCATGCCACCTGCTCCCCTGCATTTTTTTTTTTTTTTAATTTGCCAGAGCAGTCCATCAGTGGTATGGAGGTTAAGGTGGCTGGCTCCCACATGGCTGACTAAGGCTTGAGTCCTGGACCTGGTGACTTGAAAAATATGCTGGTCATGAATGCATGCATGTCCAAAATCCCCAGGGGAAAATAGAGGAGGGGTTGTGGTAGGGTCATCCCTTTGGGTGTGGTTTCTCTACCCCACACTGTAAGTGTACATGGCCTATAGCAAAATTTAAAGAATGCTAGAGGGCACGTGTCATCGCCAGAGAGAGTCGAGGAGAGAGCACCCTCCAGGGGGTGTAGTCATACCACAATCTCTTCTCTTTCATGCTCCATCCTGTCAGGATTTGGGGCACCCACACACACGTGCCCTGCATGTTTTTCAAGCCACCGGGGCCAGGATTTGAACTGTGATCAGCCATATGAGTTCTGGCTCCCTTAACCTCTAGGCTACAGGGTGGCCTAATATGACATTTTCCTAAGCTAGGGTTATGCTCAGGCTTGGGGATTTATGAACAACACCTGAAATCACATGCAGAATGTCTATACATATTGAACGTATGCAATTTTGTGGATGTAGATGCATAACTTTCACCAGAGTCCCAGTGATATTAGAAAGCTATTAGAAAGATTCTAAGAACAGTTGTTTGTAAGAGAGAAACTTCAAAGGGCCAGGCCCCATACATTAAGCTCTGCCAACCCAGGAGGCACCTCTGATGTGAGCATTTGGGAATCACACACCGGCGCGTGCTGTGGGGACAAGTCTTGGAGAGATGAAACCTCAGATGGCTCCAGGGAACAGAGTATGACACGGCGATGGGACTTGGCTGGAGTGCAGGCTGCAGGAAGGTGTGATGTGAAATGAACAGGGTGGGCCAGGTGCTTAAAAGCGTAACCGCTCTGTCATTGACAAACAAAACCTTGAAGAATTAACTGCCCTCCTTGGCTCACCTGCATTTCGGTGACTCACAAGGCCTAACGCAAGGCTACTCTCCCTGTTTTGCTGGTTTCAGTTAAAACTCTGAGACTTTGTGTAGGCCTGCTGTGTCCCCGGCCCCAGTACAGCTTTGTCGCCTTTCAGGGCTGGGTATGTGACCAACCTTGTTCCTTCCCTCTCCAGGCTAGCCCCAATCTGTCTCCTCCTCTCTCCCTGACACAGAACTCAGTGCTTATGCCCCTGGAAGCGCGTGGCAAGTGCAATGCGAGAGTGGTCACTCTTGAACCCACCTGACCCTGAGCACGGCTGGCTACCCCGCCCCTGAGGCAGGCTTGCGGCTCAGCTCCTCGAAGGTTTGGCTTTCTTAATCTTTTTGACATCTTCCAAGTGTGCAAAGACTTCAAAAAGTTCATGGAAAATGGAATCAAAGTATGAGTTTTGTTCGATCCAGTAACCTAGTGGTTATGGAGGCCGGATCCCACACAGCCAATTGCAGTTCAAATCTCGCGCCCCCACACACAACTTAAAAAACACACGAGGTGATTGTGCATGCCCCAAATCCCTACAGGATGGAGAGGAGGAGGAGAAGGGATTGTGGCGTCAGCATGCCCCATGGTCGGGGGAGGTGCCCTGGCCCTCTTTCTCCCTGTCTCTATCGGATGAGCACAAACGCTCCTCTGAGAGAGAAAAAAATTGCCCTATAGCAATTTTTCTTGTCTGCTTGTTTTATGATCAGTTATTTAATTAGGTTATTGGCAAGAAATTTAGAACACCAATTGATGAGGACAAACTCCATTTGTAAGGGCAAACACGGATCACAGGTAGCCCTGGAACTGAGGAACAGCTTTGAGTTTTGGTAAAATTTGCGAGTCCACAGCATTCTGATCAACCCTGCGTGGCTCTGAAATCTCATATTTCTCCTTCTCTGTGTCAAAGATCTCACCTTCCTGGTATCTGGGCTTCCGCAGTTTCTTTTTCTTGAGGAAAGCATCGGTAAGGTGTTTCGGGATTTTCACTTTGCTAATATTAATTTTCGTGGAGGTGGTGATGGCAAATTTCTGGTGTGTTCTATGCAGTGGAACTCGATTGAGAATCAGGGGCCCAATCACAAGTAGCAAGCCACTGCTCAGCTGCCTCAGGAAAACCACTGTCTTGCCTCTGTGGCGCCCAGTGAGGATGATCAGAATGGTCCCGGGAGTGATGCTGGCTCGCAGCTTTCTCACAGGCTGACTGAAGGATCTTTGCCCCGGCTCAACAGCTGTCGAGAATAACACCCAGGCATTCTGTGACGTTTAACCACCCAGGTAGCACTGTTCTTGTCCTCACCAATGGGTTTTGTGACAGTGACAAGAACCTTCTCTTTCTTTTCGATCCTGGATTTAGTGGCCGAGTATTTCCTCTTGTACACGGCCTTCCTGGAATCCATGGCAGATCGGGAGTTATCTGCCAACACTCCAGACTAGGACCAGGTTTGGTTGCAGTGGGAATTCTCCTTCTTGGGCTTTTTAGCCTTGGAGTCACCCTTTTTAACCTTGCCACTGGAATCAGCCTACTTGGCTTCGGATTTCTTCTTAGTATCCTGCTTTGCAGCTCTTTCACCGGCCATTCCCTTCGCACCTCGCTGAAACCTAAGAGAAAGAAAGTCTGCAAGGCCTCTCAGTCAGCCCTCAGCATGTCCCACCCCTGAAGGTGTTGACTTGATAACCTCCAGGTTTGGATGGCAAAGGATTGGGGTCCTGAAATTGAGTCTTCGCCCTAAAGCAATTTTTAAAAAGTGCAAGTTTAATTTGGTGCAAAAATGTTTTGAAATCTATAGTTTGTGGATAATATACATTTTTTTTTTTTGGAGAGATTTTCACTGTAGGGCGCGTGCGCTCGCCAGACAGACAGAGAGACATAGAGACAGAAAGCGAGAAATCACCCCCCAGGGGGGATGGTCACGCCGCAATCCCTTCTCCTCCATTCTCCTCTTGGGATCTTGGGCACGCACGCACACGCGCCCGGCGTGAGTTTTAAGCCACCGGGTCCGGGACACGAACTGCGGTCGACTACATGGGAGTCCAGCGACATAACCATTACGCTAACTGCTGGTTCCCAATATACATTTTTCATGAGCTTTTTTAACTTTTTTTTTTTTTGGAGAGGTTTTTGCTACAGGGCACATAAGCTCACCAGACAGAGAGAGACAGAGAGACAGAAAGCAAGAAATCACCCCCTGGGGGGATGGCCACGCCACAATCCCTTCTCCTCCATTCTCCCTGGTATCTTGGGCACGTACGCACACGCACCGGGCGTGAGTTTAAGCCACCAGGTCTGGGACTCAAACCACGGTCGACTACGTGGGAGTCCAGTGACATAGCCATTACACTAACTGCTGGCCCCTCATGAGCTTTTTGAACCCTCAAATATACCTCATAGCATGCAGCAGGTCCTCAACAAATACTTATCAATAACTAAAATAATAGAGCACCTGGATCCCCGTTTATTTTTTTAAATTTCCAGTTTCTCACTCATTGCTAAACTAATACAAGAAGTAAAGGATTTAAACAACTTCACTGAGGTATAATTTATGTGCCATAAAATTCAAGGATTTTTATTAATAGTAGACCTACAGAGATGTACAACCAGCACTATAGTCCAGTTTTAGAACATTTCTACCAACCACCCAAAAAGGTCTCAGACTAGCAAATTTCTTAAGTTGCCAAAGGGACAGAGAGAGAAAGGGAGGGAGGGGGACAGCACCCTTGATGGGGCTTGGTCACACTGCAGTCCCTTCTCTTCCATTTCTCCCTCCTGTCAGGATTTGGGGCACTCATGCACACATGGCCTGTGTGTTTTTCAAGCTGCCCAGGCTGGAATTCGAACAGTGGTCGCCCATGCGTGTTTCAGCTTTTCTTAACTACCAGGCTTGACTTTCTGGCACTGCAAATACACGTTTAAGCAATGAGACTACCTCGCAATCGATTGCCATCACAGACTATTGTCATTTTCTCCATATCCCTTCGTGACCTTCGTCTAAAGACAACGTTTGGGTGGTCGTTGCTGCTGTCTACAGTTCTAGCCTCTTGGCGTGTTTTAGATATAAACCGTCTGTTTATATCCCGTGCACAGAAATTCGTAAAGAAACTCTAGCAGGGAGCTGCTCAACAGAGCTGCTCAAACGCTTCCATCCACAGGATTATTCATCCTTAAAGGATCGTTTTCCTTCCCGTCCCTGCCAGTAGGCAACCATGGTTATAATCAGAACGGGTGGGAGAGAGGACAGTGTGGACACAGGCCTCAGGCTAACAGGAGCCCGACTCAGTTCTTGAGGCAGGACTGGAGATGTCGGCAGAGAGGAGGCCTTGGAAGACAAAAAAGAGCCCGAGAAGTTAAAGAATTCCAACGTCGTTCGAAAGCAACGGGGCACCACGGCGCTTTCCAGTGTGTTCTAGAGAAAAGCAGAAGTTAGCACGTGTAAAACATCAGCCTCCTAGTCCACTGGCCAAATGGTCCATCCTGAGGAATGGCCGTTGGCCCAGGAGGCCTCGTCGGGGTAAGGCCGCTGGTTGTGCCGTCTCCCCATCCACTTCCTCCTCAGACCTGCTTTCTCTTCCTGCATCTCAAGTTCTCAGGAGGCTCAGCTGTAGGCCTTGAGGCCTCCCCGAGTACAGGTGTGGTACCTCGTTCTGCACCTGTTAAACTATCCAGGTTCAGTCTCAGCTTCAGCCATTCGAGACTCGCCTTCATGGACTTTTTGAAATCTAAGAGTTGCTTTAATAATTATTCACACAATATTTTCTTAAAATAAACTATTTTTTTAACTTAGATACTGCTTTTTAGTTTTTTATCTTTATCAAAGTACATGTTACACACGATAAAGTGCATCCATTTCAATTCTGCAGTCACCCTTCAGTGAGTTTTGACAGATGTCTATACACATGAAACCACAATCAAGAACATTCCCATCATCACAGGAAAGTTCTTTCCTGGCCTGTGAAGCAAATCACCTATCCCAGGCAAACGCAGGTCTGCTTTCTATCAGCGTAGAGAATAGTTTTCCTTTTCTAGAATTTCACAAAAGGTAAGCAAACACCATGCACACCGTTCTGTCTGCCTTCTTTTGTTCACTACGATTTGAGATTAATTCATGTTGTCATATCTAGCAGTGTTTTATTCCTGGGCAATATTTCCTTTTTTTTTTTTTTCTTTTTTCTTCTTTGCTATGGGAAGTGTGCACTCACCAGAAAAAAGACAGAGTGGAATTGAGAAAGCACTCCCCAGGGGGATGGCCATACTATAATCCCTTCTACTCGGTTCTACTCTTGGCATTTCGGTCACTCACATACACACGTGCCTGGTGTGTTTTCAAGCCCCTGGGTCTTGACAATCACATCGGATGAGTGTGTGTGCATGTCCAAAATCCTGACATGAGAAGGGAGGAGAAGGGATTGTGGTGTGGTCATCCCCCGTAGGGGGTGACTTCTCATTTTCCCTCTCTCCGTCTCTCTCTGGGGAGCACACATGCCCTACAGCAAACTAAAAAAATTGAAAAGAGGATTTTTTTTCTTTGTTGACATGTCAAAGGATTGAAAGAAAGTTGGAAAGGGAAGACTTCTTTATTCTGAGTTAATGTTATTTATGCTAAATCCACAACCAGTGCTGTCTGAAAATTTCACATCCCTGACCAGAGCTCCAGCAGAGCATACCTGCAGCTTGAGGATCACTCTTTCTGCTAGCCAGGAAGGTATTGAGCCAGGAATGTGTAACAGGAAGCCCCGATAACAGTGCCTTAAACCCAGACTATTGTATTGTCCTTGTGTCACAAGAAGTATGAAGACAGGTCCGGTCCAGGACTGCTGCAATGCCATCACCCCACCACCACCACCACCACCACCACCATGGCATCAGCGTGCCAGAATATTTTTACTTTAGGCCATTCCCAGGGAAGGCTTCTGTTCTCGTGGTCTTGTGTCACAAGAAGTATGAAGACAGGTCCGGTCCAGGACTGCTGCAATGCCATCACCCCACCACCACCACCACCACCACCACCATGGCATCAGCGTGCCAGAAGCCTTCCCATCTCGTGGTCTCGGGATGACTTTCCCAGCTCCGGGTCCCAAACCCCCTTTCAGACAGGAGAAAGGGGTGCAAGTGTATCTTTCTCTTTTCTTTGCCCCTTTTTTATTATTTCACTCTAATTTTAGTGGGTTAGAAAAGGAATTCAGAGAATTGTGTGTGGTCTACCACGTTAAACAGAAGCTGTTCATGTGTGTTTATCCTTTCTTTAAAATTCATGAGAGTGTACGTATGTTCATGAGAGCGAGAGAGTGAGAGAGAGCGCCCTCTACAGGGTCCTGTCACTCTGCAATCCACCCTCCTGCCTTCCCGAGCCTCAGGATCCTTGGCACTTGCATAGCGCTTGGTGTTTTTCAAGTCAACTGGAACTGGGATCAAACCTGTGGTCAGCCTTGTGGCTTCCAGCACTACAGTCAGGTATGCCACCAATTGCACCCCCTAGGCTTGGCTTATTCATATGAGATGTCTGAGATCAGAATGGACCCCGAAAAAATGGAAGAAATTGATGAATGTGTTAGGGGTGAAAATAAATTTGGCCTGGCCAGCCTTCCAGGAAATTCCAGCCCAACCACTTTAGCACGCGGCCCTAATCACTCCGCGCAAGATGTCTAAATAGAGCACAGGGACTGTGTCTTCTTTCTGTCTTCACTCTCTCCGGAAGGCACAGTTCCACACTTCTCTAAGACCAGGCCCCAGAACTATGCTAATTCTCATTCCAGTTACTTCACCAACACCTCCTGTTATTCGTCAGGCTCAACATATATGAAGTTAAAGCTGACCAATGCTATGCCTTCGAACGTGGCCTTTCCCAAGCATTTGAGTTCATCATAACCTTGAACACACATTTTCTCCTGTCCACTGAACTTACTTTAACCTTTAGTCTCTTCAAATACAAATGATTTAAAATGGTAAAGTTAAGATTTGACAGGCAAAGATCTAGAACCACTAAGATTTACTATCACTTTCCAATCTTTGTCATTCTTTTCCGGTTAATGTGCGCATTGGAATTTGGCGAGGGAGCTCATATCTGATCACTAAGTGGAATTTGGCCTCCATGATACAAACACTGGTAAAAAACTGTTTTCCTTTTTTTATGGCAACTTCTAGATACCAACAGCCATCTGTCGGAAAGGCGAAAGATACAAGCCCGCTCACTTTGGCATAACTATTTGACTTACAATAAACACTAGGGATTACTAGAGAAAGAGGGGAGAGTCCAGAAAATAACAACTGCGAACACTAAACCTATTCTTGGTAAGGAGTTTTCTAGCCAGAGCTCTGTGTCGCAAGCGGGGAGTGAATCCTCTGCGTGTTACTGCCATCTGCTGCTGCCTTTGCATCAGAAGGGCACACTGGGAATCACAGGCAGGAAGACGATTAAGAAAAAACCAGACTTGTCTTATGGGCAGTAAACGTATAACATTGCTGAACACTTGGCACAAGTATATTCAGTTTTATTTTTATTTTTCTGTGATTCACGAATGTCTTGCAATATTTGTGACAGAGACTTCCATTAGGTAATTTGTTTCTATTTCCCATCATGCAACTATATTCATTTTGAATATTGCTTTGCATTCAGTGACTTAAAATGTAAGGAAAATAATCTAGAAAGAGAGTGGGTTTTTGATATTATTATTATACCATGAAGTTTATATGGCATCAAATCGTTTTGAAAAATTATTAAGAGAACTCATCCTAAGTTATTTAGAGAAGCTAATTCAGAGATTTATATAATGAAAGTGAAAGTGACAGCCCTGGCTGGTCCGATGGTAGTGGGTTATCAGAACTTATTAACATTAGTGTCACTAAAGTTGGTATATTGACTTACAATAAACACTAGGGATTACTAGAGAAAGAGGGGAGAGTCCAGAAAATAACAACTGCGAACACTAAACCTATTCTTGGTAAGGAGTTTTCTAGCCAGAGCTCTGTGTCGCAAGCGGGGAGTGAATCCTCTGCGTGTTACTGCCATCTGCTGCTGCCTTTGCATCAGAAGGGCACACTGGGGATCACAGGCAGGAAGACGATTAAGAAAAAACCAGACTTGTCTTATGGGCAGTAAACGTATAACATTGCTGAACACTTGGCACAAGTATATTCAGTTTTTTTTTTTTTTCTGTGATTCACGAATGTCTTGCAATATTTGTGACAGAGACTTCCATTAGGTAATTTGTTTCTATTTCCCATCATGCAACTATATTCATTTTGAATATTGCTTTGCATTCAGTGACTTAAAATGTAAGGAAAATAATCTAGAAAGAGAGTGGGTTTTTGGTATTATTATTATACCATGAAGTTTATATGGCATCAAATCGTTTTGAAAAATTATTAAGAGAACTCATCCTAAGTTATTTAGAGAAGCTAATTCAGAGATTTATATAATGAAAGTGAAAGTGACAGCCCTGGCTGGTCCGATGGTAGTGGGTTATCAGAACTTATTAACATTAGTGTCACTAAAGTTGGTATACCACCCCCCACTGCTAAATTTGACTGGCTTTTTACCATTTGATCCTGTATTCAACTAAAAAGCTAACCTTACAAAATACCCTTTGCAGGGTGTACATGAGTGCACTTTTAATCGACAGATAATCCTTGGACATGTCCATGGGATAGTCTGGTTTCTCAGTACATGAATACAGCATGTAATGATCAAGTCAGAACATGGCATATACAGCGTCTCAAACCTTCATTATTACTTCGTGCTGGGAACATTCCAAATCCTCTCTTAGCTATCCTGAAATATAAAACAAATGATTAGGAACTGTCATTCTCCATCTCTGCTGTGGAGTGCTGGAAGGCCATGAATGCACTTTTCAAGTTTATTCATGAGTGAGAGACAGAGAGACAAGCACCCTCCTGGGGGCTCGTGCCATGGTCTCCCCGTCCGCTGCAGCCTTTCCCAGCCGGCATCACTGGCAGGTGGGCCCATACCCAGTGCATACAGGTTGACAGCGGAACCAGACCGGATGTGGAGCTTGAAAACCACGCTGCCTGGGTGTGTTCGCGCGCCCCAAATCTCAGGAGGAAACTGGAGGAGAAGGGATTGCGATGTGGCCATCTCACTCATTCTCTCTTTTTTTCTCTTTCTCTCCACTGAGTATGACAATAAACTAAAGTAATAATAATAATAGTAGTAGAATTAAAAAGTAATGATAATCAGGGATCAGCAGGTGGCACGGTGGTTAAGATGCTGGAGCTCCCACATGGTTGACCAAGGTTTGAGTCCTGGACCTGGTGGTTTGCTTTCTCACATTCTCTTTCTCTCTGTGGCTCTCTCTGGTCAAATTAAAAATAAATAAATGATTGAATAGATTAAAAATGTAAATAAAAAATAATTTTTAAAAAGATAATATAATGAACAATAATAAGGTCAGCATAGTCCATCTTTCCTAGAGAGTGAGGTCATGGGAACACGCGATGCAGTAACAAATACTACTCTCTAAAGCTCCCATCTAGGTAGGAAACATTTTTCTTCTTTCTGTAGTAGAGAAGAGGTGCAGTGGTCAGTGACTGAACTGAGGCAGAAATTGTTCAAGTCCAGGATCATCAAAAGGCATAATGATTACGTCGCTGGACTCCCACACAGTCGACCACGGTTCGAGTCCCAGACCTGGAGACCTAAAACTCATGCCAGGTGTGTGTGTGTGCGTGCCTGAGATTCCCAAGAGGAGAATGGAGGATAAGGGATTGTGGCATGGCCATCCCTCCAGGGGGTGATTTCTCACTTTTGGTCTCTCTGTCTCTCTGACAAGTGCACATGCCTTATAGCAAAAATCTCTCAGGAAAAAAATTAAATAGTCCAAGTCCAAATGCCACATGAGACCATCTCTAGTCTAAACCCCGCTAGGATTTCTACCGACAGACATGGCTACAGGGAATGACAAATTCAGGCGACTCAGTCCTGCAGCCTCCCGTGCTGCCGAACCCC
>NW_006159440.1:401000-407006 GCF_000334495.1 Tupaia belangeri chinensis | reverse complement strand
TGCTGAACCCCTTGGCCTCTTACATCTGGAGCAAGTTCTCACAGTCACCTGGCTTGTACCATCACTGCTGTGCAAGTGTAGAACAAGTGTCCCGGAGCCTGACCAGCATGAGCAGGTGTTCACGCTGAGAGCCACACGGGCACCTGGGCGGTCGCTGTAGCAGGTGGCTGTGTCTCCTCACACGGTCCCTTGAGGACTAATCATGGTGTCCATCTGGAAAGCAAATGCCTTGCTCTCCAGGGGCCAGAATGGAAATTGATCCTCTGGATAGACTCCTGCTTCTAGCTAGGGCTCGCCTCTGTCTCCCCAGCCTCTGCCTTTGGCATTGCACCCTCCCCCCTCAAAGCAGAGCCCCTGTGCTACCCGCTCTCTGCTTCCCACTGCCTGGCATTCTCATCCCCCAGCTACCTCTCTGACTCCCTAGGCAGAGAGCGGGTTTCCAAGCTCCTTCCATCGTGCAGTTCTCGTGCCTAGCACCCCAGCTCCCACTCCGCAGGTCTTGATAAGCGTTTTTGGAGTGCATGAGCAATTGAGTGAAGAAACGGATAAAACTCACTGGCTGTGATGTACGGAAGGCTCAAGGGTTTCCTCCAGAGGCCAGCTTACTCCTCATCAGTGGGCCGAACCCATAGGCCCTCCCGGAGCTCAGGCAGGTGAAAGAAGGTGCCGGTGCATATGGGTTCCTGCAATGGGGAAGAAAGAAAGGATGAGCACTACACTGCAGAAGCGGGCCCCTGAGAACAGATCAGGATCTGAGCCCCCCCTGCCCCTGCCGAGGCTGAGGTGCCTGGGTCAGTCATCGGAAGGCCTCACCTGGCCCCTCTCTAAGCAGATGTACCTTCACCTGGAAGGGACAGGCAGGTCCTGGCCTCCTTTCTTGTCAGCACGAAACCTCCATTAGGGGCCACTGGAGGAAACAAGTGGGCCCCGGACCCCCTGGTGGTGACTGCACCTTCCCACAGAAGGATTAGTTTAACAGTGGGGATCCCCCAGTTCTGGTGTCTAGACACAGTACTTGCTGTGCTTAACTCCACAGTGAAGACAAGAATAGCCAGTGTTTGTGTGGGTTGTTTACCGACCTGCTGCTCCAGGGAGGTGTGGGGGCTCTCCTGCAAGCTGTTCCAGCAAACTCATTCAATATGCTTCAGAATAGGGGTTTTCCCATGGGGCCAGCAGGTGGCATTAAGGTGCTAGACTCCCATGTGGCTGATCACAGTTCAAGTCCTGGACCTGGCAGCTTGAAAATCACACCAGGTACGTGTGTGTGTGTGTGTGTGTGTGTGTGTGTGTGCGTGTGTGTGCACACACACATACCCAAAATCCTAGGAGGAGAATGGATTGCGATCCCACCCTCACTATACTCCCCAGGAGGTGATTTCTCACTTTCCCTTTCTCTGTCTCTCTGACTCTCTCCAGCAAGTGCAGGAAAACAAGAAAAGGGTTTTCCCATTTCCTTCTTTGCTTCCATCACTACAGAACTGAGAAAGCAAATAGTTACAGCCACTGAAGGGAAGAGGGGGGATCTGCTAAAACTGGCCCAAAGAGATACATTCATGGCACACCTGTCTGTGGTGGTTGTTCTGGAGAAGCCTCACCAAGAATCCCCTGAGGAGCTGGCACCGAGATAGCTACCTGGTCACCACACCTGCACCCTGCTTGCTGCACTGCGTCCCACCTGCGGCTATGTGACTGGAACGTGGAATGTCAGATGCACAAAACCAGAGGGCTGACCAGAAGCCTGTGTGATTCTTATAAACCAAAGTCGGCCCTCAGGGTTAAAATGAACTGTTGTAACCCTCTCCTTCTTCCCAATTATTCCTATAAAAGAAAACCCCAACACCGCCATTTTGGAGAGTTGGCTACAACTTTGCTGGAGTTCTTGCCGCTGGGACGCTGTCCTCGGGGTTTGGCTTGAATAAACTGCTTGCTTGACAAGCTTGGGTCAGACCTCTTTATTTCAGGTGTATGGGATGGAGCCGCTAGCTTCCTGTTGCACTAAGAGGTTAACAGCAGAGGCCTCCGGAAAAGGGATGAAAGAGCCACAGAAAGCTACAGGGGCCCTGGGCTGCTGGCAGGGGAGGCTTCTGAAGAAATTCGGGGAGTGTGACGCTGAGCACCGCGGCCTCCTGAGGACACTTAGCAATGCTCAGCCAGCCTCCAGCCCCCTCCGGGGTCAGGGCACCCTCCGCAGCTGGGAGTAGGCCCCATCACAGTCATCACCTTTCCTGGGGGGAAAGACCCTGAGCCAGGACCTGGAAGAGTGATGCCCCAGAAGTTAGTAAGTCAGGGTCAGGAAAATGACAGAGGCCACACAGGAAATGTCACCACGATTCAGTGAGAGATGAGTGGCGGGACAACAGTAGAAACTGAGCATTAAAAAAAAAAAAGAAGAACACCCGAGGGCCAGACTGCGGCATGGTGGCTAGGGCAGCTGGATCCCCTCTAGCCAACAGTGCATTTAGAGTCCCAGACCTAGTGACTTGAAAATCACACCAGGTACATCTGTGTGTGTGCCCATCATCCAAAAACAGGAGCGATAAAGAGAAGGGATTGCTGTGTGACCATTCCCCGTAGGGGTGCTTTCTCACTTTCCCTCTCTCTGTCTCTCTCCAGCAAGAACACATACCCTCTGGCAAATAGAAATAAATAAACAAACAGAAATGAGAACATTCTGAAGAACAGTTCAGACATAATCAAGTGATTGGCAGGATGTGTGAAACGTCAAGAAAGGTGCTAAGAAGGGACCAGGGGTTGGCGTAATGACTATGTTGCTGGACTCCCACATAGCCGACTGAGGTTCAAGTCCCAGACCCAGTGGCTTAAACTCATGCCGGGTGCGTGTGCGTGCGTGCCCAAGGTCCCGGGAGGAGAGGAGGTGGTGTGGCCATCCCCCCTGGGGGGTGATTTCTCACTTTCTGTCTCTCTGTCTCTGTCTTTCTGGCGAGCGCACAAGCCTTATAGAAAAAAACCTCTTTAAAAAAAGAAAGAAAGAAGTTAACATTTCAATCCTGGGTCAGAGAGAATGCACCTTCCTTAAATCAAAGCAGGGAAGTTGGGTGAAGGAGAGAGTTCTGAAAAAGAGAGGAGAAGGATGACAAGATACGTTCTAATGAGAAAGCTACGAGCGAGCGTGAGGGGATGTGTCAAGGGACAGACAAATTTGAATTCTCGAAGGACTGGAGGGGAGAAGGGGAGAAGATGGTGGGTCAGCTAAGCCAGGACAGCAGGAGTCAGGGAAGTTAAAGGAGGAGTTTCTGGAGGGCGCCCCAGTTGACGCTGCCACAGAGGGAGAGCTGGGTTAAGAAGGACTCAAAAGGCCATTGGATTTACCATTGTCGAAGAGACTGGTGACCCCACAGAAGGGAGAGCTGGGCAGACTTAACAGGGAGTGTCTACTGGTACGTGTGGGACCTCGAGGGCCCTTCCCGTCCCCATCTGTCTCTCCTTGTGCGGGGCTGAACACCGGGCCCTGCGTTTCCTGGGCCGGCAGGCCTCCAGGGCCAGCGTGGGTTTCTCCTGAGTGGCCTGAACAGTATCAGGGGGGTGCAGGGGGCAGAGGCTCCTTGACCCTGGGCAGTTGTGGTGCAGCATGGCAATTTGGGCAGCTGCGGTGTGACGGCAGTCCTGACCTCAGCACAGACACGCGGCCTTCCCGGCTTTTGGACCAGCCCTGAACCTGAAGGTGACAATGGCCCCCACTCTGTCCTTGTGCACCCCCTCCCCAGCCCTTCTAGCGATGCTGTGGTGCCCAGTCCCCGAAATTCCTGGAGCCAGTATTGCTGGCTCTGACCAGCAAGTCCACGCTGCAGAACCGCAGTGGGAGGTTAGGCAGGAAGCGGAAGGAGAGAACCGGGCGGTGGTGTTGGAAGGAATCCGTTTTCAAGATGGTGGAGACCAATGTATGTTTGCAGATTGGGGGGGTGGTGGTGGTGAAGCATGCACAAGTTGTGAGGGGTTGAATGTGGGGGACCAGCAGGAGTGGGACACCTTGTTCTGGGAATGCAGAGAGAATAAACTTGAGATTCATATACCCAGCAAGAAATAACAGATTTAATTTTTTTAAAAGAGGTTTTTGCCTTAGGGCACATGCTCTGGCCAGAGAGAGACAGAGACTGTGAGAAGGAAAGTGAGAAAGCACCCCCCACCACCACCCCAGGGGAATAGCCATGCCACAGTCCCTTCTCCTTCATTCTCCTGCTGGGATCTTGGGCACACATGCATGCACCCGAGGCTCCTTGACCCTGGGCAGTTGTGGTGCAGCATGGCAATTTGGGCAGCTGCGGTGTGACGGCAGTCCTGACCTCAGCACAGACACGCGGCCTTCCCGGCTTTTGGACCAGCCCTGAACCTGAAGGTGACAATGGCCCCCACTCTGTCCTTGTGCACCCCCTCCCCAGCCCTTCTAGCGATGCTGTGGTGCCCAGTCCCCGAAATTCCTGGAGCCAGTATTGCTGGCTCTGACCAGCAAGTCCACGCTGCAGAACCGCAGTGGGAGGTTAGGCAGGAAGCGGAAGGAGAGAACCGGGCGGTGGTGTTGGAAGGAATCCGTTTTCAAGATGGTGGAGACCAATGTATGTTTGCAGATTGGGGGGGTGGTGGTGGTGAAGCATGCACAAGTTGTGAGGGGTTGAATGTGGGGGACCAGCAGGAGTGGGACACCTTGTTCTGGGAATGCAGAGAGAATAAACTTGAGATTCATATACCCAGCAAGAAATAACAGATTTAATTTTTTTAAAAGAGGTTTTTGCCTTAGGGCACATGCTCTGGCCAGAGAGAGACAGAGACTGTGAGAAGGAAAGTGAGAAAGCACCCCCCACCACCCCAGGGGAATAGCCATGCCACAATCCCTTCTCCTTCATTCTCCTGCTGGGATCTTGGGCACACATGCATGCACCCGGCATGTTTTTCAAGCCACTGGGTCCAGGACTTGAACCATGGTCTACCAAGTGGGCGTCCAACAAAGTAACCACTATGCCAGCTGCTTGCTACAATTTTGATTTTTCTCAGACAGTACAAACAAGAAGAAAGAACAGAAAGAGCTTTTTGTTTTGTTTTGTGTTAAGCAAGGAAAGCCTCTCGCACACCCTCCCCCATCTCGTTTCTTTGCCTGCTGTGCATCTCGGGGTTGGCAGAATACACCGGTAAGAGAAGGCCATGGCTTCCTCAAGTCCACCGCAGTCCAGGGCTCGACTCTCCTCCTTGTGGCTTCAGAAATGCGGCCCTGTCAGTCCCAGGAGAATAAAGCATCGGGACCAGGAGGGCAGTGGCTCCAGCCCAATGGGAACTGCACTAAATGACAGCTGTCTTGTGAGTGCACAAGTCTCCTAGACTGCCGCGACAAGGACGGAAAACAACAGAAACTGACCCTCAGCAGCAGGACTCCGAGCCTTTTACCCGGGGCCCCCGATTCCCCTTGTACCGCTGTCACAATGGCGGTCACAGTTCTTCTGCTGTTGGGAGAAGGCAAACGTTCAAACCCAGGTGGGCTTCTCAGAGGTTCCCCATCTTTGATGACCCTGGCAGTTTTGGGGCTTGCTAGTGAGGTACTTTGTAGAAGGTTCTCACTCAGGATTTCGCTGATGCTTTTCTCCTGGTTAGACGGTCAGGGGTCTCTGGGAGGGTCTCTGGGAGGGAGACCTCAGAAGAGCAGCCCTCGCTCCTCACCCGCACGCAGGCCCTCTGCTGGCAGCCTGGCTTGCCACCGGGTTAGCCTCAGTGACCAGCTTTCTCCAAGTAGTTACCCTCTCCCCTTCCCTTCCTTACTGTGCTTTTCCATGGAAAGTTGAGTGAAAGCAGCCTGTTTTTTTGTTTGTTTGTTTGTTTTTTTAGGTTTTTGTCGTAGGGTGCCTGCGTGCCTGTGCTCACCAAAGAGAAGCAGAGAGAGAGAGAAAGGGAAAGTGGCCACCCTGGGACAGGTGGCCACACCACAATCCCTTCTCCATTTCTCCTGTAGGGACTTTGGGCATACATGCACACATGCCCAGAGTGGTTTTCTTTTCTTTCTTT
>NW_006159440.1:395066-400965 GCF_000334495.1 Tupaia belangeri chinensis | reverse complement strand
AAATTTAAATTTATTTATTTATTTATTTATTTATTTTGAGAGAGGTTTTTGCTATAGGGTGCATGCGCTCGCCAAAGAGACAGACAGAGAGACAGAAAGCAAAGAAATCACCCCCCCCACCAGGGGGGATGGCCATGCTGCAATCCCTTCTCTAGGGATCTTGGGCATACATGCACATGTGCCTGACATGCGTATTATGCCACTCGCTCTGGGACTTGAACCACGGTTCACTACATGGGAGTCCAGTGATGTAACCATTACACCATTTGCTGTTCCTTTATTTATGATTTATTTATTTATTTATTATTTGACCAGAGAGAGTCAGAGTGAGAGAGGAGAAAGGCGAGAGACCAGAGAGAGTCAGAGTGAGAGAGGAGAAAAGCGAGAAAACCCCGCCATCAGGTCCGGGACTCGAACCACGGTGGGCCCTGTGGGAGTCCAGCACCTTTAACCATCACACCACCTGACCAACCCCCCACCCCAAGTGGTTTTCAAACCACTGGATTCGGGCTGGTCAGCCACATGGGAGTTCAGGGCCTTAACCACCACGGCACCTGCTGCCCCCCACCTTTTTCTCCACTGCCTGGTTTTCCTTGCTTGTCTACAGCCTTTTCTTGAGCCTGCGTTAGCCCTTGAATAAATACCCATATGAGCGAAGACCTCGGCAAGCGCAGGTCCCTGAGTCCCGGAGACAGAGTTCTGAGATCCCAATGCTGAGGCTGTGGGTCACACGGGAAGTTTGTTTCTGTAATGCCATCGGCTGTGACACATGGAGCTGTTAATCACCACATCAATCCACCTACAGCCTAATTATCATCGCGGTTAAAACATCAGAGCCTGCTGGCAAGTATCATTAAGTCTAAATTGGATCCCTGGGCAATGTACTAATTACAATATTTGAATTTGTAAAATGAACTCATAGAAACATTAGTTTCACGCTGTAGTTATTGATTTCTTCCTGCGAGATGGGAATATGTGCAAGGTAGTCTGGAAGGAAAAGATTATTCTCTCCTTGCAGCACTCAGAGGGGCTTGAGTATGATCAATTACATCGCACTTCTCATTAGAATATACGAGATTCTAATTATTACATTAGAGAAAAAATACAACCTGTCCTATACAGTAAATATAAAATAGAATGCAGATTTTATCTAAATATTCTTAAATTATATTTGCTTATATTGTAAATTGCATAATGTTCAACATCATATACTACATAAATATATATAATACAAATACATTATACACTCTAGTCTCTTTTTTATGAAAGAAAGAGAGAGACAGAAGGATAGAGCGGAAGGAGAGGGCTAGGCAGTTTGAACAGGGAACACCATGTTGTGACCCTCCTGCCCCAGCCTCCCAGTGAGCTGGGACCACAGGCACATGCCACCGGGCCCGGTCTATGTAGGTTGGGCCCCCGAACCTGGGCCTCCCACATGGCTTCCGCCCTGGCACAGGGACACCCCCCGCTCATGCTGTAGTGGCTGGGGCAGTCCAGACATTTTTATTAGACTGTATATTTGTACGAGGGTCTTCGAAAGTTCATGAAAATACGTATTGTGGAAAGATTCTGCCTGGATTGAATTGTTTGTGCACTAAAATAAACTCCTACTTCACTCGCATTTCTCTGTGAACTTTCTGGAGTGCCCTCTATGCACGTATCTACGTCTATGTCTGTGTCTCCCACAGGGTGGCAGACAGTACCTGGGCAAGCAGTTATCTCACTCTGCAGCAGCGGACATCGACTGTGAAAGGCATTAGGCTTCAGGGAAATCTTGGGTTTTCGTGGTTGGTGTTTTTTTAATTTTGTTTTATTTTTTAGTTTTTTGTTATAGGGCCTGTGTGCTCTCTGGAGAGACACAGAGAGAGAGACAGTGAGAGGGAAAGTGAGAAATCACCTCCCCCTCCTGGAGGGAGGGGGTGTTGGCGACGCCACAGTCCCTTCTCCCCCATCCTTCTCCTGGGATTTTGGACACCCACCCACCCACACACACATGGCATGATTTTCAAGCCACCAGGTCTGGGACTCAAACCAGTCTACCTTGTGTGAGTCCAGTGCCTTAACCACCACACTACCTGCTGGCCCCAGGAAATCGTATTTTAATTAAAATAGAAAATGTAATCCTTGGTATTGGGCCAAGTCTTTTTTTTTAGACTCCTACCTATGGATGTGGGCACTGACCCTGGCGAACAGGATGAGCCTGTTGACGTTATCTTTTGGCCTTTGTCCAAGGTTGACCCACCCAGTTCCACTGGATGTTCAGGCAGGCCGTGCACTGCACAATTCCAGGGCCACCATGCCTGCAGAATCGAGTATGGATGGTCTGAGAATCATGCTCCTGGGGTGTAGGAAGTGACTCTGGATCACCCACAAACTACATAGGTGACAAGGGTTTTCTGAACTTTCCTGATTCTTCTCTTCCTTTTTTTTTTTTTTTTAATCTGCAGGGTTCATAGGTTATCAACGTTTAGTGATTTAAACATCTGGTACCTCCTCCACTTGGCTGTGCCGTCAACACCTGGGGAGGGCAGTCTGACCATTTACCCGACTTGATCCTTTCACACCTTATCCTTTTTTTCATCCACTCAACAAACGTGTGCCAGTCGTTTAGTTTACACCTGCCCGGGAACTATGCTTCTTTTGATCTGAAGGGCAGGCATGGAGAATCTACTCCCTCCTGCAACACACAGCCCCACATGGTGAAAGCATGTCAAGAGCCACATAAATAACGAGCCACTTAAAATCATAGTGGACACTGGTTTGTGAATACTCAGGGCAGGGTTAGTTATGAGAGTCAAAAAGTGGAACCCCGATGTCCACCAGTGGCTGCAAGCATGAACAAAATACGGCATATCCATGCAACGGAAGAGTGTTCTGCCGTAAAACGAGGTGTGTTACTGACACTTGCTACGACACGGATGAGTCTTGAAAACAGCGCACAAAGTATGCTAAATGCAAAAAGTCATATGTGGGATAATTGCATTTGGAAGAAACATCCGGAATTGGCAAATCGGTGGTGGATCAGTGGTTGCCAGGAGGTGAGGGTAAGGATGGGATCATTAGTGACTAATAATGATGAAGGAGTTTCTTTTCGGAGTAGTTAAAATAGTCTAAAATTACATAATGGTCCTGGTTATACAACTGTACTAAAAATCACTGAGTTGTACACTTAAAAAGGATAGATTTTATGGTGTGGAATATATTAGTAAAGCTGTAAAAAAAAATTGTGTGGGGGGGAGATTTTTGCTATAGGGAGTGTGCACTCACCAGAGAGACAGAGAGCTAGAGAGAAACGAGAAATCATCCCCTAGAGGCGTGGCCATACCGCATGCTCACTTTCTTTCTCTCTGTCTCTGTCTCTCCAGCAAGCCCACATGACCTATTACAAACATCTCTCTTAAAAAATAGATGGGGGGGCAGCAGGTGGCATGGTGGCTGGACTCCCACATGGCTGACCTCGATTCGAGTCCCAGACCTGGCAGCTTGCTTTCTTACTTTCTCTCTCACTCTATCCCTCTATGGTCAAATAAAAATAAATACATAAATGGATAAAGATAAATAAAATAATTGAAGAAAAATTTTTAAAAAATAGAAAGAGGGGCTGGCATATGGCGTGGTGGTTAAGGTGCTGGACTCCCACATGGCTTACTGAGGTTCAAGTCCTGGACCTAGTGGTTTGCTTTCTCACTCTCTCTTTCTCCCTCCACCCCTCTCTCTGGTTAAATTTCAATAATAATAATAATAATAAAATTTTTTAAAAAGAAACAAAAGAAGAAAGATCTGAAATAAATAATCTAATCACTTGATCACACCCCAAGTTCCCAAAGGAGCAAACCACATTGAAACCATTATATTTTTTAGATTCAATACCAAAGCACCATAAGAAATAATTGGTAAACTGGACTTCATAAAAATCTAAAACTCCTGCTCTGTGAACAACACTGTTAAGTGAATGAGAAGGCAAGTCAAATACTTGGAGTAAACAAGTTTGCAAAAGGCATATCCTATACAGGATTCCTGTCAAAATATACAAAGAACTCAAAGCTCAACAAGAAAACAGACAGCCTGATTTTGAAATGACCAGTAGAGGGCCAGCAGGTGGCTGTGTGGCTAAGGCACTGGACTCACACGTGGCTGACCACAGTTGGTGTGTGTGTGCCCAAAACCTCGAAAGGAGAATAGAGAGGGGATTGCTACGCATACCCCCAGTGATTTCTTACTTTCCCACTTTCTTTATCTCTGTCTCTCTCCTGCAAGCACACGTGCCCTATGGCTAAAACCTAAAAAACAGGGTGGGTCTACCAGCAGATGGTGTAATGGTTACGTCACTAGACTCCCATGTAGTTGACTGGGGTTCAAGTCCCCGACCTAGTGGCTTAAAACACACTGGGCACATGCGTGTGCGTGCCCTAAATCCCAAGAGGAGAATGGAAGAGAACAGACTGCCTGGAGGTGATTTCTTGCTTTCTGTCTCCGACGAACATATGCACCCTATACCAAAAATCTCTCTTAAAAAAAAAAAAAGAAAAAGCCTAAAAAATAAAGTAAAATTTAAGAAGGACAGTAGACCTGAAGAGACCCCTCACTAAAGAGGATACACAGATGGCAAGTAAGCATGTCAAATGACGTCCCATAGCATATGTCATCAGGAAATTGAGATTGAAACAAGATCTTGGGGACCCGTGAGTGGCGTGGTGGTTGGTGCCCTGGACTCCCACATTTTGAGTACCAGATCTGGTGGCTTGCTTTCTCACCTTTCCTCTCTCTTTCTCTCTGGTGAGCACACATGCCCTGTAGAAAAATTAAAGAATAAAAATAAATTAAATTAATAATTCTTTAAAAAGAAAGATCCCACTATACCCTATTAAGATAACTCCAATCCAGAACACTGCTGCTCCCAGGTATGGTACAATGCCGAGCGAGGGGGTCTCATTCCCTGCTGTTGGGAGTGCAAAGCCCATACAACCATTCTGGAAGAGTTTCTTACAAATCCTACTCCTGCCACAGGACCTAGCAATCCCCACCCTCTGGATGGACCCAAATGAGCTGAAACCATGAACCCAAAACTGCTCTAAAATAAAACCTAGGAAAAGCAAACAAAAACGCAGAAGCACAGAGATTATGCAAGAGAGAACTTGAGCTCCTGTGTTTTTCATTGCTTGTCGCCACTTTGAATTTTTATTTAAAGCTTAATTAAAGTATAATTTTAATTCGGAAATAAATTGGCTTAAAACTAAATTTGTTTACGCTGAGATCTAAAACACATCATCTTTAAAACAAGGAAGCTGAGTATGTGACGAGATGCAATTTTTTCTTGTTGGAAAGTACACACATCAATTCAAATGCGAAATATTTTCCCGAATTTGAAAAGAATCTTTAAAATGGAAATTTCTTCTTTTAAAAATTGTTAGTCGCTTGTTTTAAAACTAATGGATGAATTGAGAAAACAGCGGTGATCCCTGATTTTTACATACATTTTTCTGAAAATAACTTGGCCGCACAGCGCGCGGTGTGAAACGACGGACCCCGCGGGGTCCCCGCGCTGTCCCAGCAAACGCGAGCGCCCGCGAGGCAGCGCGGCCGAGCAACCCCCGCCGTCCCTCCGCTCGGCATCGGGACGCCACCCCTGGCTGGGGACAAGGTTTCGGTCCCTAAAGAGGCCGAGGCCCAAGTCCTGGGACCTGCTCTGGGGACAAAATCGGAAAGTTCCCAGCTTGGGACTCCCCGCGTGGTGAGCGCGATTTCTCCCGCGCACCATCTGTGAACGCAGTACAGCGGACAATGGTGTGCTTTTAAACCTCAGCCTTCGCCGACACCTTTCGCCCGTTCCTTCGCTGTGTAGACAACGGTCCCAAAGGACGGGAGGGGACGGGGCCGCGACGGCTCGGGGACGCTGCCC
>NW_006159440.1:389814-395050 GCF_000334495.1 Tupaia belangeri chinensis | reverse complement strand
CGGCGAGCCCGAGCCAGTCCGCTGGGAGCAGGAGGGGCGCCAGTCGCGCGGGACAAGGCCAGGACGAGACCGCAGCGACCTCCGGGACGCCGACCCCTAGGGGCAGGACTGACCACGCGACGGCGCGGGGCGGACCCTTTCGGGAGGCTGGGCGGGGGCGACCGCTGCCTGTTTTGCATGCATATCACCCACAATGCACTGAGCGGGGCTGCCCTAGAGTTCCTTTAATTAAGGTTTCTCTTTTAAAGTCAATATGCTTCCTAGTTTTACTTTTTAAAAATATATTTGAGGCAAATGTTTATACATTAAAAAAACACACACAAACAAACAAAAAAAAACCAAAAACCTCACTTATAATTAAGCACCGTAAGTGTAAGGGACATAGGATTTTTAAGGTTTATATAGAGGAAAGCAGACATTCTTCTCCCGGCTGGTCCGAGTGCAGTGGTGTTTACAACTAATTGATCACAGCCAGTTACAGATTCCTTTGTTCCTTCTCTACTCCCACTGCTTCACTTGACTAGCCTTTTGTTGAAGAAATACATACTTTTTGGTCGTGATTAGCCTGAGGGTTTGTTAAACATATCACAAAACACACAGTGTGTTACTACCCGCCAGCGATGATGGCTGGGCCATGTTGGAAAAGCCAATCTTGTCTCCACATTGTTCCAGTGTTCTGTGACCTGCGGTAGGGACCCCAGCTCGCGGCCCTCCGTACCATGGCGTCTGGCATGAAGAAGAGAAGACAGCACAGTGGGTTGGAGAGAGTGAGCTTCCCAAGCTGGAAAGGTCAATTACCTTCTCATAATTCTATTTCATCCTACAAAGCAAAGCATCTGTGCGCAGGGAGTTCCTCTGCGTTAGTGTCAGCATGGAGAAATATGAGAAAGGAAATTCCAGGTGCTTAACTTAGAGATGGGGGCTTTCCTCTTTTCTGAGTCGGGAGCAGACAGCCCCGGCTTCCTCCTACATTGTCCCCACTCTGGGGTCCATGGTATGGGCTCTAAGACTGGGCTCATCAGGTTTCCTTTCTTGTAAAACATGAACATTTTGGTATTGGAAAATACCTCGTCTCTTCTCAAATGCCTGGGTTTTGCAGATCAAATTAATTCCAGCCTTTGGACCAGCCAATGGAGCGGTCGTTATGTGGCTGGACTCCCACATGGCTGGCTATGATTCCAGTCCTGGACCCTGTGGCTTGATACTCAGGCGGGCGGTGAGTGTATGTGTGTGTGTGTGTGTGTGTGTGTGTGTGTGTGTCTGCCCCAAATCTTGAGAGGAGAGTGGACAAGAGGGGATTGCGGTGTGGCCATCCCCAATGTGGTGATTTCTCGTTTTCTGACTCTCCCCTGGAGAGCATACATGCAAAAATCTCTCTAAGAAAACCAAAACTAAAGTATGGGACCTAGAGCAGGAAATCCCACCGGGAGCCTTGATCTCAGGCACGGCTCCTAAGGGCAGTGCTCCCAACCACCCCTTCCTGCTCTTGTGGGGTCACCCGGAGACTGAAACAGGGCAATAAACAAAGATGCACTTGAGAAACCCAAATGGGTCCTCAAGGTGCCTTGGGCTGCCTACACCTTAAGGACAGACACTTTCTCTTTTTCTCCCCCACCCCCCACCCCCGTTTTAGGGCACAAGTACTTGCCAGAGAGACAGAAGACAGGGAGGGAAAGTGAGAAAACACCCCCCAGGGAGATGCTCACATTGCAATTCCTTCCCTCAGTCTCCTCTCAGGATTTTGGGCATACACTCACACATGCCTGGTGTGATTTTTTAATTTTTTTATTATTTTACTTTAGGACACATGCACTTGCTGGAGAAATAGAAAGACTGAAAGAGGGAAATCACCCAGCACCGGGGATGGCCACATCCCAAATCTTTCTCTTCTGTTTTGGTCATGCTTGCACATGCACCTGGAGTTTCAAGTTGCCAGGTCTGAGACTCGAATCACAATTACCATATGGGAGTCGAGTCACTTGACCACCATGCCACCTTCTGGCCCCTCCAGTGTGATTTTCAAGCCTCTGGGTCCTGGACTCAGACTGTGCAGTCAGCCAGGTCGGATCCAGCACCTTGACCTCCACGCCACCTGCTGGCCCCCAGACTATTTTCTATAGGTACATTTTTGTGGCAGTCATGCTGTATCCAGACACCACGGGTCTTTCCAAACGCTGCCTTGCCTCCAAGGCTGTTAGGAATTTACCCTCCATGTAGCAGAGGATGAAGGATTGGGATGATGACCCCAAGTCACAAGAGCAGCAGGATGGCTTCTCAAGGTTACGTGAGACCCCAAGGGCAGAGCCAGGATTAGGAAGCAGCTCTAATGTATCTCCCCAGGTCCAATGGACTCTGCCATTCTTAAAGTTTCTTCCCTATTTCCAGTCTCGTGGACATGGTTTCGTCCTCCAAAATGCTTTCTCTCAGAACGTTCACATTTCTATCTTCAAAACTAAATGGGTTGTCTTGTTGGAAAAGTCTTCTAATTTTGTCAATTGAGTGTGTCAAATATCAGTCTTTCATCCTACAAAGACTAAACATTTTAAAATCTTTACCTAGCTTCAAAGCCTTTTCCATCTGTTCCTTTCTTTCTTCCTTTCTTTTTCTTTCTTTCTTCTTTAAGAGAGATATTTTTGCTATAGGGCGCCTGTGCTTGCCAGAGAGACAGAGAGATAGAAAACAAAAAATCACCTCCCCAGGGGGGAATGGGCATGTCACAATCCCTTCTCTATTCTCCTTTCAGGATTTTGGGGGCACACACATGTGCCCAGTGTGAGTTTTAAGCCACCGGGTCAGGGACTTAGAACTCCGGTTGACTACGTGAGAGTCCAACAACATAACCGTTACACCATCTTCTGGTCTCTCCTTCTCTTTCTTTGCAAATGATTTAAAGAATGTAGAAATTAGAACCAGGTGTGGTGGTGTGTGACCATGGTCCCTGCTGCTACCAAAGCTAAAGCGGGAGAATCACAACTTCAAGAACAGCCTAGGCAACATAGTGACCCTCTGGGGGCGGGGAAACAGATACAAGATGGTATAGAGATCGTTAATAGGTTTTCTTAAATACAGAAGTTAAATAAAACCATCAGTATATTAAAAGGGGAGAAATAAAAGCCCTATTCATCCCACCCTTTGATCTCTCAGGACAAGAACTATCTTTGCCACTCATGAGCCGCTACGTCTATTACCTTCTTTATGTACTCATTTAGCCAGTCTCCGCAGGTTTCCCCAAATTCATTGTTAGTTCCTGGAGGAAAAAGATTGTTTCTCCTTTTTCCTCCTTCCCCTCCTCCTTTCATATTCTCAGCTCATATCTCAATTCCAAAGTATTACCACTTAGTGGTGCTGACTTTCAAAACTTCAGGTGAGAGTGACAACCGCGGAGTACTTGGGGAAGGCGAGCTCTACAAAAGACTAGTCAAGTGCAGTAGTGAGAAGGGGGGAGATAGTTGAACAAGGAGTTCGACCTGTTACTGACTTTGAACACTCATTTGAGATCACTCACTACCTTCGGACCAGCCAGTTCCTGGGGCTGCTGCCTTAGGTATTTAGAGCACAAGTGGTAGCTCCTCGTTAGCTTATGGCGACACTCCGTTCTTAGTTGCTCACCGACTAGCCACAGCGCTGATGCTGCACCTTCTCTAACAGCGCTTCCAGAGCATCTGCCTAGTAAGATTGAACAGGAACCCAAAAAATATGAGCCAGAAAGGCGACCGAGCATCCTGGGAAAGGGACATGCAAAGTTCGTTCTCGTCACCGGAATCTCCTCCTCCCGTTTGGTTTGTCGGCAGAGGCTCCGCCTCCCGGTCCGAGGGCCGCCAATCCGCGCTGCTCTCCGGCGTGCGCCTCGCGGCGGCTCCGTGCGACCTGCAGGAGGCTCGGCGAGCTGCTCTCACACAGCCCCAGCTTCTGCACCTGCCCGCGCAGCAGAGCTCCGCACCCTGGGAGCCCGCGCGGGCCCAGCTGGTAGTCTGCTCCCTTCAGGACAGACCCCTCCTCCCTGAAGCCCACCAGCTAAAACAAAAAAGGCATCGCAGGAAGGCGAGGGGGAGGCTCTGGAACGCCCAATGTCTTGGATGCTCCCAAGGACTTTGGGATTTCCAGGGAGAACGGAACGACAGAGGCAGGTCAGAGACGACCAGGGAGAAGCAGCGAACAGATTTCTGCAAAAGGATCAGAGAGGCAGAGCTCGGAGAGACCTGACGTTCACCCCGAATACGAAGAGTAGCTCTCTGGCCACGGGGGGTGTTTGGAGCCCGACCCGGCTGTGGTGGGCCCCGGGGTGCTCAGCCCCGCTCTGACCCTGAGGACGACTCTTCCTCCTGAGCGAGCGCAAGAGCTCAGGCTGCCCTGGGAGTTCAGATCCCCCAGGCCTGACAAAACACCCCAGGGTGGGCAGGCGGAATCGCCCATTACCTCGGACACCGCCGGGTATCAGGGACGCGGCAGAACTCAGGAACTGTCGCAGGAATGAATGAATGGAACTGAAAGAGGGGAAGATGGACCCAGCCGGCTGGTACGGTTGGTGGCAAACTGAACGGCAGTGTTGGAAGCCACCTGGAAAGCCGCAGGTTGGTATCCCCTGGTTGGCTTGAAAATACACGGGCGTGGGTGCCCAGATTCTAGGGAGCTGGAGGAGAAGGCTGGGGACAGGGGATCGCAGTGTGACCAGGCTCTGTGGAGGGCACTCCTCTCGCTCGCATCCTCATACGCTATCATGAATAAAATAATAAAAATCTTAAAAAGAGAGAAAGAGGAAGCAGGTGGTGGGTGGTTAAGGCGCTGGACTCCCACATGGCCGACACTGTTCCAGTCCTAGGCTTTAAAAATCACAGAGCCTGGACCGGCAGGTGGCATGGTGGTTACAGGAGCTGGATTCCCACTTGGCTGACCATGGTCCGAGTTCTGGACCTGGCAGCTTACTCTCTCCCTTTCCCTTCCTCTCTCTCTGGTCAAATTAAAAAAAATAATAATAATAACAAATGGAATTAAATTAAAAATATTTTTTTAAAAAGGAAAATCACACATGGCTTGAATGCCCAAAATCTTGAGAGGAGAGGGTGGTGATTACTCACTTTCCCTCCGTCTCTGTCTCTCTCCAGTCAGTGCACATGCTCTAGTGAAAAAACAAAACAAAACAAAAAAACAAAAAAAAAAAACAACGGGAACCAGCAGTTAGCGTAATGGCTATGTCGCTGGACTCCCACGTAGTCGACCGTGGTTCGCGTCCCGGACC
>NW_006159440.1:377385-389520 GCF_000334495.1 Tupaia belangeri chinensis | reverse complement strand
CAGCCCGGAGGCTGCTGTGGACGCTGAGGTTGTCCTGGGACAGGAAGACCCTGCGCAGAGCTGTGGGGCAGTCCCTTGGCCAGTCCTGTCTACCTGCGCCCATCCACACGTGGACGAGACACGTGAAGTGGCCAATGTACTGAACAGACCTCACGGAGGAGGCTTCGGTCAGGGAGGCCCTGGGGGTTGATGGCGGGGCCGAAACCACATCATCCAGGTTTGCTGCGGGACGCCCCTGCGATGTACCCAGGTGCTTGGTGCGGCTGATGGCTGACGACGAGCTGAGCGAAACTCGCCCGTAGTGAGTTGATTAAGCAGAACTGAACGTGCTCCCGAGAGGCAGGAGCGGACAGAGAGTGCATTAAAACGCCCTGACAGTTACTTTCTTTGTTTGTTTTTGTTTTTTTTTTTTTGGAGAGGTTTGCCAGACAGACGGAGAGAGAGACATAGAGACAGAAAGCGAGAAATCACCCCCTGGGGAGGTGGCCACATCACAATTCCTTCTCCTCCATTTTCCTCTCCGGATTCTGGGCACGCACACACGCACCCGGTTTAAGCAGCCGGGTCCAGGACTCGAACCGTGGCCGGCTATGTAGGAGTCTAACCATTACACCACCTGCTGGTCTCAGATTTTATACTTTTTAATCGGTGTGTCAGTTGGTCATTGGCTGAGCCCACTGATGGTTCTCATCTCATAGGCTCTATCACATGTGGCTTGGCCTGCTGCTCCATCTCATTGGCTGTATCAAATGCCGCTCAATCAGCTAGACGCGCCCCCCCCTCCCCCCGGAAATCTGCCTGCATGGCCTTGGGCGGGAATCTTCTGCCCTGACCGTGGTTTTTTTTTTTCCTATTTAATCATGTGGGCAGATGCTCTAGCCCTCATTCCTTTTTTTTATGCTTTTTCCTTCCCAGCTCTTTCCTGCCTAGGCTTAGTCCTGGTCTTCACCACCTACTAGCTGTGTGTTTTTGGTCAAGTCCCTTGCCTTTTTTCTATAAAATGGGCACAATCGGAATATCTTTCTTACTGGGTGTTGGGAGGAGTAAATGAGGAATCACAGGACAGATTAGCCTGACACATTTTTAAAAACTCCTATAATGGGACTGACTAGCAGATGGCACAGCGGTTACATCACCGGACTCCCACATGGCCACCACGGTTCGAGTACCGGATCCCACAGCTTGAAACTCACACCGGACACGTGTGCATGCCTGCCCAAGATCCTGAGAGGAGGATGGAAAAGGGAATGCAGAGTGACCATCCCCCGGCGGGTGGTTTCTCGCTTTCCGTCTGTCTCTCTCTGTCTCTCTGACGAGCACATGCACCCTATAGCAAAAATCTGTTAAAAAACAAACAAACAAACAAAAAAACTGGGGCCGATAGGTGGTGTGGTGGTTAAAGGCACTGGACTCCCACATGGCTGATAGCAGTTCAAGTCCTGAACCTGGTGACTTGCTTTCTCACTTTCCCTCTTTCTCTCTCTCTCTCATCAAACCGGAAAATAATAATAAAGTTAAATAAACTTACAAAAAAAACCTATAAAGGGACCAGGAGATGGCGTAATGGTTATGTTGCCGAACTCCCACATAGTCAACCGTGGTTTGAGTGCCGGACCCAATAGCTTAAAAAACAGCTCACACTGGCGCAGGTGCACATGTGCCCAACATCCTGAGAGAGAATGGAGAAGGGACTGCCATGGCCACTCCCCATGGGGTGAATTTGCAGTTTCTATCTTGCTGTCTCTGTCTCTCCAGTGAGCTCCTGGACCCTAAAGGGGGAAAAAAAATCCTTTAAGAATGTTCCCTCTCAGGGTTCAGGACCATTTTCTCTCTCCCTAGATGAGCAGACACAAACCAAGGTGAAAGCCTTTCAAAATCAAAATGGAGTCATTGGCGTCAGCCCTGACAACTGAGCCAAGGCCATGGTGGAGGTGCTTTCTCACGCTAGCGTCCCTGCCAGCAAGAACTGTTCTTCAGGGAACTCTAGAATCGCAGCTCACACAAAGACCACCGCGGCCTGACACTGGTGTGGTTCTGCAGTACGTCTGCCCAGAGACCACCTGTCCAATCAGGGACTGACGCCACCCTTGTTATGAGTCCTGGGAGGCAGAGAGCACTGCCCCCAAACAGCTGGGGTCACCCCCTCCCCTCCTTCCCTCCCCTTGTAGTTTTTGCCTTTAAAACTCGTGAGAACTCAGCGAGCGTGTTTGGGACGCCTCAAATTTACACCCGAACAAAGGCCTTTTTCCTTGACAAACTTTGACTTCATTTACTTTTTTATTTGTATTTTTTAGTTTTTCTATAGGGTGTGTTTGCTTGCTGGAAAGAGACAACGCTGAGAAATCATCTCCCTGGGCGGTGGGGGGGGGAGGTTGGCCGTAGCTCAGTCCTTTGTCCTCCTGGGATCTGGGGCATGCATGCACACGCACCCTGTTTTTCAAGCTGCCGGTCTGAATTTCAGTCACATAGTAGGCCATGTATAGGATCCAGGTGCCCTAACCACTGTGCCACCAGCTGGCACACCCCTTGGGTTTTCACAGCCCCACTTCAGCATTCCTGGTGCTAGGGCTGGATGAGGCTGGGGGCGGGGGGCAATCAAAAGGTAGTCCCACTCTAAGGTAGTCGGGGGAGCAGCAATGCGCCCTTCAGAAGGGACACAAAACTGCCAGCATGTCCTGGTCACCACCACTCCCTTCCACCCCTTCCTGCACTTACCTGCCAGGCCCCTTGAACACTAGCGTTTCCAACCTCCAGCCTTCAAGTTCCTGAGGTCTCCAGCCTTACTGGAGGTTAGGTGATTTCCAAGGAGGGTATTTTGGTCACAGGTGGACAAAGGGAGGGTTCAAAGGCATCATGTTTTCAGCTCCACCTGAGCTGAGCCCACATTGTCCCTTGTACATGAGAAAACCCCAGGAGGCCAGCAGGGAGGGCTCCTTTCCCACCCGACTCCTCCAGCTCACAGCCACAGCCTTCTAGAAGGGCCTTCTCAGCCTTCAGCCACTAACAATGGTCATCTGTCCTCTCTCTCTGTGGTACCTCCGTAATCCGAGTTGAGCGTGCCTTGAATTGGACAGCTGTGCTCGTGTACTGTGGGCCCAGCCCAGGGAGTCGGTGCTAAAGGGGACTCTGGGTCAGAAAGGGAGCCCCCGCCCCACCTAGCCCCTCAAGCCTGGACTCCCCAAGGGTCTACAGTTCTTCACTTACTCAACGAACTCTCAGGTGTCCAGTTACTAGGAGATCGGCACAGGAGGGGCCTCCCACCTCGCACTTTCGCTCCCCAAGCCCTCTGCCCCATCAGCCAATGGTTACCTCGGGTCCCATAGGATGGAGTTTAAATACACCTGACTTACAGTAAGTCAAAGGATTACAGTAGCTGTGTCTCCGGGTTTAAGCCTTCTGGCCACCTGATGGAGCCTTCAGCTGGCAGGGCAAGGTGCACGTGTCACCTGCAGGCGTTGCGATGGCTCCAGGACCAGGCATGTCCGTGGGGCTCCTGGGACCCCTCCTGGTCACCTGGGCCTGGGGAAGGCATCAAGAATAGGTGCGGTCACAAAAGACAGGCAAGCTAACAAGCCTCAGCAGGAGGGCTGGTCACTAAGGAGCCCCATGGATCCACGAAGGGGCTGACACCAGGAGGGTCCCACGTGCCGGTGAGGCAGGATAAGGCACCCCGACAGAGCCCACTGGACTGTGCTTTGAGTGCCACAATTTCTCGAGCCAAGTAACTCGGAGTCGCTGCGAGAGCTCTTAGGAACCCCCATGGAAGTGCCCTGTAGTGTTTCACAAGATGCTGGAGCTTCGGAAGGGACACTGGTTCTGAGTGCCGGTCCTGGCGCGGCTTTGGAGATTACCTCTGACCTTGGTGAAGGAAGTAAGATGGTTCCTGGCTACGATACAGGGGCTTCTGCAAACACACCAGGCTCCAACTCTTCTGGCTCAACCAGCAGGCCAGGGCTGGCACCCAGGAATCTGCATTCCATGCACGCACAGCGCCACGCCTTCCGACTTGGGAGCTACTGTCTACCCACACATGCGAGGTCAGGGGCCTGTCCTGGCTCACTGCAACAGGCAGGACAAAGAGGCGACCCACATGGAAAGGCCCTCGGATCCAGTATCTCGGGCCCAGTAGGCCTTGGGTGGGGCGGGAGGTCCCACTCTGCCTACCCACTTCCCTCCAGCACTGGGAAGGTCATCATTTTTTTTTTTTTTTGAGAGAGATTTTCACTGTAGGGCGCGTGCGCTCGCCAGACAGACAGAGAGAGACATAGAGACAGAAAGCGAGAAATCACCCCCCAGGGGGGATGGTCACACCGCAATCCCTTCTCCTCCATTCTCCTCTCGGGATCTTGGGCACGCACGCACACGCGCCCGGCGTGAGTTTTAAGTCACCGGGTCCGGGACACGAACCGCGGTCGACTACGTGGGAGTCCAGCGACATAGCCATTACACTAACTGCTGGTTCCCAAGGTCATCATTTTTTTAAAAAAGATTTATTATTATTAAATTTGACCAGAGAGAGACAGGAGAGTGAGAAAGCAAGTTGCCAGGTCAGAAGAGGATTGTGCCTGCCCTAACCTAACTCTAGGCCTGGACTCAGCTGCCTCTCCTGGTCCCAGGAGGCACCCACCTTCCCCTCTGCAGCCCAGGAACAGCCTGAGCCCCGGCATTCTCCTCTGAGCCTCACGAGTCCTCTGCAAAGGCGGCCCTAACTTTCTCTTACAGATGGGCAAATACACAGGGTTAACGCTTGCCACTTGCAGGAAGCCGCACAGCTCCGCAGCCGAGGCCCGCGCTCGCTGCACGGCAGACAGATGCTATGCGTCCAAGATCCGGACTGCTCTCCTCGCTCACATCTCAGACGCGCAGAGCAGAGCGAGCTCACTCAGGCTGCTCCAGCTGCCCTCCTGTCCCACCTGTCCCCTGGCAGCCACTAGGAGTGCTGGGGAGGGACCCCTTTCCTTCCCTCACTGTGGGGTCTGCTAGTGCTCACTGCACACACCCAAAACAGAGTCTTCCAAAGCAGACCCCTTTCTCAGGGCAACCCCCTCCTGGGATTCTGAGGCCAGGTGAGACGGTTTGTACCTACAGGATGGAGCAGCCCCAGACCCAGGCCAAGCCCCTCCTCCCCTCACTCGACTCCACTCTGGCCCACCCCAAGGCTCGTAGTCACCAAGGTTAACTTTCACTCGTTTTTCTTATTTCACTGCAACAGCCTACCCCACCCCATCCTTCTACCACCCCGAGCACCCAGGTCACATCAAAGGCCATTTTTATTCCAGGACTAGGTGGGCTGCAACGGCGGGCAGCTTCTCTGGAGCTGAGCCAGCTCTGGGGGACCCGGGTACCACTCCTCCCCCAGGGCCCTGGTGCACAGGCAGGTGGCACAGTGACGCCTGGTCCAGGCCTGAAAATGCCACTTCTCCAGGGCAGTGGGGGGCTCAAGGCCAGGCTGAAGCATCATCTTTGGCAGGGCGCTCGGTGACAGCTCTCGCTTTGTGCCATCACGGGAAGAAACTCAAACGAGCACGCAGCAAATCAGTTTCTTAAGTGAACAATTCTCACACGACAATGAAAGAAAAGGTAAAACCAACGTGATTTGGCAAAAGTTGTTTTACACTTTAAATTAAAAAAAAAAAGGAAACATTCTCACACACACGAGATTTGACTTGTTTTGAGGAAGTATACCCAAGAAAGTAAAAGTTAAAAAAAAAAAAATCCAACCCCAAATGATAAAAATAGATGTATCCTCTGAAAATATCTGAATCAAACTATGGAGTCTTTCACGGCTATCCAATACTCAGAGCACAAGGTGCCACATCAAAGTATAAAAAATGGAAAAAAGAAAAAACAACTGCGATACTGCCATTGCACTGGCCGCTCGCGGGGCGCCCCGGCCGCGGCCGCTGGAAGCTACAGTGTTTGGTCCCCCCGACCTCCGCAGACCACAGTCCTTCAAAGTTCCTCCCTGGTCCTGCTTGGTTTGGTGGCATGTTCTTCTATAAACTTGCTCAAATGCTCCAGATCTCTGTCTCCACCCTCGAATTTAATTGGGTTCTTTTTGTCCCCCCTGGGGGCGAAGTAGATGGTGGGGAAGCCGTCCACCTTGTAGCGGTCACTGGTGATGTCGTTGGCGGTGGCGTCCATCTTGGCGATGACCAGGTCCTTCTGGTTCTTGTACTTCTTGCCCAGGCTGGTGTACACGGGCTCCAGCTGCTTACAGTGCCCGCACCACGGCGCGTAGAACTCGATGAGGACGTCCCTCTTGGGGTCCATCACGATGGAGTCGAAGGTCTTCCCCACCACGACCCTGACTGGGCCCTTGTTGTTCTTGGGCACGGGCTGGGACTTGATGACTGGTTTCAGTTTTCCTGCCGAGGGAAGTCAGCAAGGTCAGTGGTGAAAAGGACAGACACTGGTGGCCCTCAGACCAGGCTATACAGCCAGCCTGAAATGGGAGAACAGGGCAGCCATCATGGCCAGGAAGGGCCTCTCCCAAACCCCACTCCAACAAGGGGAATTCACTTCTCCAGGGAACTCCTGTCTTCTACCTGCTTGGTCCCTGCGAAGGCCAGAGAGGACGCAGGAGGGTCCTACCCTAGGGTCCTGGCCTAGGCTTACTAGGCCACTGGGTCCTGTCCAGCGAGGCCGTCACATGAGAAACTCTGCCCAATGCCAAGGAGTTACAGAGAGCGCCAGCACCTGGGGCCTGGGGGCCGGGGTCAGGGGAAGCCTCAAGCAGACATGAAGGCACCGGAACACGACCTGCCTAAGGCCCTGCCAGCACCAAGGCCAATGATCATAAAGCCAGTTTCTACACAGACATAACATTTCTGGGACCAGCAGGTGGCATGGTGGTTAAGGCACTAGACTCCCATATGGCCAAACACAGTTTGGGTCCCAGACTCGGCAGCTTGAAACTCACGCCGGGTGCACATGCATGCATGCCCAAAATCTCAAGAGGAGAATAGAGAAGGGATTGCAACATGGCCATCCACCCAGGGGCTGATTTCTCACTGTTTGTCTCTGTCTCTCCAGCGAACATACGTGCCCCATAGCAAAGATCTCTCAGAAAAGAACTTATTTCTATGTCCATAAGCCAGTTTTCCGGACATTTAAAATTGGCTTAAAATCTCTAAGACATACCTGCCCCTTTTCAAAAAAGGAAGAAAAGGAGAAAAGATAAAAGAATCAGAATCAGAATTCTGTCTCTGTCTTCCCCTCCCTCAGTCTAGGAGAGAAAGTGGAGAGGGGGCTCCTGGGAGTGAAGGTGCTCGAGCCAGGCCCTGGAGCCGCAGAAGCTCCGGCTGCACCAAGACCCACCCTGCCCAGGCCACGACTGCACGCCCTCTGCAGCCCCCGCTCTGTCCTGCACTCCGGCTTGCAGAGATGGAGTGACGCCAAATGAGCCCTAGGATGGCACCCCCTCGAGTCCTGCCTTTGCTTTTAAAGGGAAAAATATTCCCAACGTCCCCACACTACCTCCAAGCTGTCTTGGTGCCTTTGAACTGGGGCCACACCTGTCCTTCCCCAGACACAGACGTTAGAGTGTCAGGAAAGTGCAGCGTGGGCAGAGGGTGCCACCAGCTAAGGGGCCTGGGGTCTCGTACACCTGGCCAGAGTACCAAGCGCCCCCAGCCTACCTGGTCTGTGCCTAGGAAGCGCGAGAGCCACGGGGGAGCCTGTGACCTGACTCACCTTTTTTGAAAGCCATGACAAAGTCCCGCAGGGCGTCTGAGTCGAACTCCTCAGGCTCCATGGCGAACTTCTTCCCGTTCTCATCCAGGATGGCGGCGTTGACATCCTCCCCACTCTCGCTGAGCCCCAGGTCCCTCACCTCCGTGGCGTAGTCCTCCTCATCAGCGATGGCAAAGGTGTACTCGGGGAAGTCCTTGGCCACCTCTAGGACTTTGTTCCGCCAAAACTGAGTAGCTAAAAGTGACCCAGGGCCGTGAGCTGGGTGGTGAGGCAGAGCGACAGCCCCACCTGGACTCCCAGGGAAGTTCAAGATCCCGTGGCTGGTGCCGACAAGCACAGCCCAGTGCGCCTCAACTGGAGGGAAGAGCATTTCTGAAAAAGCCACACCCCACGAGCGGGTGGACGGTGGCTACAGCCCATCGCCTCCGTGAGACCTGGGCCAGGAAGACAGCCGTTGCCTGCCTGGAGGCAGAGGCAGGTCTAGCCCCAGCTCCCCAGAGGCTACTTCCAACGTTAGCACCGGACGGCTGCTGCACTCAACCCTAAGCTGTCCTCTTGCTAAAGAGGGTGGGGAAAGGATATGCTATAGCTCAGAACAAAAGCTGGCCCTGAACCCAAGCCTTAAGATTAGAAAAACACACACCGGGCTGTCTACCCGCAAGGGCCCGGGGCGGGCGTCCTGAACCCGTGAGCCACTCCCGCCGTGGGTGGCTCACCTGTCCTGTAGTCAAAGCTGAAGTCCACGCTGTAGTAGACGACCACCAGGGGGCGCTTGGCGTACCGCTTGGCGTCGTTGGAGGGTTTCCGGTGGCCGACAAGGGGCAGGGCGTGCTTCACCACGTAGTCCTTGATGGCTGACCCCTCCGTGAAACCCTGCATCCAACAGGGCACGGTGAGAGGGGCCTCCCTAAGAGGGGCGTTTTCTAACCCCTCCGCAGCCACTGCTGCTGAGTGCTCTGGGGAGTTCCGAGGCAGGACAGACACTCTGCCCATGCAAGCACACCCCGGTAACTAGCTCCCACTGCCTTCCCACTCCTTTCCCCAACGTAAAGGTACCAGGAGATAGGAGACCTTCAGGGCCGGGGTCACCAAGGCCCTTGCAAAGAAGGCCCTCATTCCCTGCATCCTAGTCGCCATCAAACGGAAGCAGGGCTTATGTCGGAGATTCCCTCCTGATCTGAGGTCAAGTTCACTGAAACACTGGGGACCCCAAGCTGGGCTGGGCTCACCCTGGTTGGGACTCCTGCCCCCTAGGGCTTAGTGTGTCACCCCTTCCTTGATGAAGGCAAGGGGAGGGAGACATTGGAAGGTGGTGGAAAGGCAAAACCATGCCCAGCTCAGCAGCTGTGCCCACTGGGTGGAGGGCCAGCCATCAGTGAGCGGCCTTCCAGGTCCCCTGTAACAGGAAGGCCTAGCAGAGACCACACAGACAGGTGTCCCGGCCACAGCTCTGCCAGACGCCCAGGCCAAGCCCACGGTGGGCTGGGAGCCAGGGACGGTGGCGGCCAGTCAGAGGAATGAACAGTGGGTGTTACCATTCTGAAAAATGGGGAGAGCCTTGCCATGGGCCCTGGGCCCCACAACCGCCTTCCCCCGTAAACCTAACCATAAGCCTCTCGCCTGCTGGGCTCCCATCCTGTGCCTTCCCTGAACCTGTGGGTGGGGGATAAGAGGCAGGGAAAACACTCCAGATCCTGCAGATGGAGCAAGACCCCCACGTGGCTCGAGACGAGCCCTCAGGCCTGTGGTGCCCACGCCACCTGGGGAGCCCCCCACCTGCACGTCCATCACGTTGCTCCTGGGCTCATACTTGGACTGGAACTTCTCCGGCTGCATGATGACCAGCTTCCCTGGGGCCACTTTCAAGAACTTGGCTATTTCGGCGCTGTGGGTGTGGTGGAACTTGTAGTCTTCCCGCAGGTTGTTGGCTGCAGAGGGACAGGAGACGAAACGCGGCTTGTCACGTTGCTTACACAACCGGGGTTTCATTTGCCGCCCTTCTCAGCTAGAGTGGACGCCCTGAGAGCCGTGGGATGACCACTGCACCCGAAGGGTGTAGGGTATGTGTTTCTAAACTCTGCGCACAGTACCCACACTAAGAGGACCCCAGAGCTGAGCTCCAGGAGCTGCCGACTGGCGGGTGCAGGGACGACCCGGACCCGGGCAGACAGCACGCCGGGGAGGACGCAAAACCACACGGCCAGGCCCCAGGTGGAGTTTTCACACCCGGCACCCTCTGCTGGGCTGCAGTGTCCCTTCCTGAGTCAGTGGGCTGCCTGAATTTGGGCTGGAGTCCTGCGTGAGGCTCTTTTGCAGCCTACCCTTTCATTTAAACATCATGGAAACTCCACAATAAAGCCTCACACTGAGCACGCTCTAGAACGGGCCCGGCAGGCTTCCCCAAAGGGCCCGAGGACCACATGGCCTGTCCTGGCCACTTTGCTCTGCCACTGTGGTGTGCAGGCAGCAGGTGGTGTCTGAACGACTGAGCGTGGTTGTGTTTCAATAAAAACGATTTACAGAAACAGCGGGCCACAGCCCTCTACGCCTGCCCTGGATTCCACAGGTAAAGGCCCGTCCTGAGCTGGTGTGTGATGAAGACACCCTCGAAGGGCCCTCAGGCCCCACACAGCACTGCACGCCTCCACATGCATGCACATCAGGCCCAGTAACTCCGTCCTGATGCCCACGGGCAGGGCTGAGTGCGGAAGGCGCATGGCTTTCAGAACTAGACTTTGACTCAACCCATTTCATGACCTTCCACGTGTGTGGCTGGAGGTGTGTCCATAGTGACCTCCCTGAGCGCCCGGTTCCTCTGTGGAGACAAGATCTCCCTCACAGGGTCGTTGCCAGGAGGACACCAGACCAACCGCTTGCCCAGAAGGTGCCCCAGCACTAGTGCTTGCCTATCCTAAGCCTTCGGGTGGAGAAGCAGACTGGTGTGGAGAACTCCACTTCCTGCCCCCACGACCACAGGCCAGCACCCCTTCTCCTGCCTGCAGCCTCACTATGCGACATCCGCATGCCTGGGCCTTCACTGCATGCCTCCACGTGCATGCGCACCAGGCCCAACAGCCCCAGCCAGGCAGGACCGTGGCGATGGAAGTGGCAGCCCAGGCCGAACCCAGACCCGGGCATGAGAGCCTGTCTTCGAATGAGACCCCCCAGTTGCACATTAAAGCGTGGGACCTGTCGCCAGACTTGGGTCTGGGGACTCTACTTCTGGGTAGAGTGGGTTGTACCCCTGCAAGTTTCTTTTTTTGGAGAGGTTTTAGCTATAGGGCATGTGTGCTCATCAGAAAGAGAGACAGACAGAAAGTGAGAAATCACCCCCCAGCAGGGATGGCCACGCCGCAATCCCTTCTCCTCCATTCTCCTCTCAGGATCTTGGGTACGCACGCACACGCCCGGGTCTGGGACTTGAACCGCAGTCGACTAGGTGGGAGTCCAGCGACATAGCCATTCCGCCACCTGCTGGTCCCCTCCCCCTGCAAGTTTCTAACTAACTGGTCAATAGGGGTGAACAAGGTCGCCTAACGCAGAGAGGTAAAGTGAACACAATTTTGCTCTCCTGTAATTTTATTAGGTTAACCTGCACCTGACCTTTGCACGGCTGTTACCACACAGCCCAGAGTCAACCAAGTGATCGGCAGTGCTTTTAGCAGATCTGCATTTTACCTTAAAGCAGAAAAGTGCCATCTCTGGTGTGTGTGTGTGTGGGGGGGCACCCAGCAATAACTGACAAGACAGAGAGGATCCTGTCAAGGATCTTGCTGCTCCTCACACCCTAGAAGCTGACCAGGAGCCAGACCTGGGCAGCTGCCTCCGACCCTCCAGGCCATAGGACACCACCGCCCACCAGGCATGTAGCCTGTTACCAGGCACGCTCTCAGCACTAGGCTGGCAGTGTCCCACCTGAGGTCACCACCTCAGCACTAGGCTGGCGGTGTCCCACCTGAGGTCACCACCTCCCCATGCAGGAGACGGCCTGCTGGGCTGGACGTTCCAACCGCCCCAGTCCCCACCTGCATTCCTGGGTTCAGCCCGAGCCTGACTACGGGACCCTCGTGGTCAGACCTCCCTCTCGCAGATGGGCCCCAGAAGGGGCTCAGGAGGGAGGAGACAGACTCTGAGGCCTCAGGGAGAGGGTGTAGCTGCCCCCTACCCAGTGCGTGATGGCATCCGTGTGGAACGAGGGCGACAGGGCGCCATCTCCGGCCCAGCCCAGCCCCAAGTGGTTGTCCCCAGAGACGCCATGTCAGCTCTTCACCAGGCCACCCCCTGAACTGAGGCGAAGCAGCGCAGGCCCCAGCGTCCTGTCACCTGTGCTCTGCTTGGCCCATGGCGCGGCTGCTTACCGGCATCCTGATACTGCCGGTAGGCGGGGTCGCTTTCCCCTGCGAAGACCCCGATGACAACGACATCGTCTCCATCCTTCAG
>NW_006159440.1:366958-375791 GCF_000334495.1 Tupaia belangeri chinensis | reverse complement strand
AGAAAGTGAGAAATCACCCCCCAGCAGGGATGGCCACGCCGCAATCCCTTCTCCTCCATTCTCCTCTCAGGATCTTGGGTACGCACGCACACGTCCGGGTCCGGGACTTGAACCGCAGTCGACTAGGTGGGAGTCCAGCGACATAGCCATTCCGCCACCTGCTGGTCCCCTCCCCCTGCAAGTTTCTAACTAACTGGTCAATAGGGGTGAACAAGGTCGCCTAACGCAGAGAGGTAAAGTGAACACAATTTTGCTCTCCTGTAATTTTATTAGGTTAACCTGCACCTGACCTTTGCACGGCTGTTACCACACAGCCCAGAGTCAACCAAGTGATCGGCAGTGCTTTTAGCAGATCTGCATTTTACCTTAAAGCAGAAAAGTGCCATCTCTGGTGTGTGTGTGTGTGGGGGGGCACCCAGCAATAACTGACAAGACAGAGAGGATCCTGTCAAGGATCTTGCTGCTCCTCACACCCTAGAAGCTGACCAGGAGCCAGACCTGGGCAGCTGCCTCCGACCCTCCAGGCCATAGGACACCGCCGCCCACCGGGCATGTAGCCTGTTACCAGGCACGCTCTCAGCACTAGGCTGGCAGTGTCCCACCTGAGGTCACCACCTCAGCACTAGGCTGGCGGTGTCCCACCTGAGGTCACCACCTCCCCATGCAGGAGACGGCCTGCTGGGCTGGACGTTCCAACCGCCCCAGTCCCCACCTGCATTCCTGGGTTCAGCCCGAGCCTGACTACGGGACCCTCGTGGTCAGACCTCCCTCTCGCAGATGGGCCCCAGAAGGGGCTCAGGAGGGAGGAGACAGACTCTGAGGCCTCAGGGAGAGGGTGTAGCTGCCCCCTACCCAGTGCGTGATGGCATCCGTGTGGAACGAGGGCGACAGGGCGCCATCTCCGGCCCAGCCCAGCCCCAAGTGGTTGTCCCCAGAGACGCCATGTCAGCTCTTCACCAGGCCACCCCCTGAACTGAGGCGAAGCAGCGCAGGCCCCAGCGTCCTGTCACCTGTGCTCTGCTTGGCCCATGGCGCGGCTGCTTACCGGCATCCTGATACTGCCGGTAGGCGGGGTCGCTTTCCCCTGCGAAGACCCCGATGACAACGACATCGTCTCCATCCTTCAGGAACTCCTGCACCTGCTTCAGGGTCAGGATCTCCTTGGAAGGCGGCCCGGACTGCTCCACCATGTAGTCGACGATCCCTACGGGGGAGCACACGCCTGAGGAGGGGCCTCAGAGCCCTCCCACCACCCCGTTCTGCCGTGCGCCCACTCCCACCAGGGGCTCCCCTTCCCCACACGCTGAGAGAAGGGAAAAGCCATACCGTATTTTTCTCGTGGGCCGTTGTAGTCAAAAGGCCTCCCCTTGCGGAAGATTTTCAGGGTGGGGTAGCCGGAGACATCGAACCTCTTAGCCAGGTCTGTCTCCGCGGTGGCGTCGACCTTTGCCAAGGGGATGGGAGGAGAGCGCTTGCTGAGCTCCTTGGCAGCCTTCTCGTACTCGGGGGCAAGCTTCTTGCAGTGTCCACACCTGCCACGAGAAAGCTACTGTCAGGGGCCTGTCCCAGGCTGGCCTCACTGTCCAGCTGGATGAGGCACAGACACCCAGCCCACTCCTCGAGCGGCTCACACCCAGAAAGGCACCGAGCCAGGCCCCCGGGAGATGCCAGCAAGACGAAGACAGGGCCCTGTCCTGCGGCATTCACACCCTGGGGGACGCAGGTGCACGTGCACAGCACACATGCAACGTCCCAGGGAGGGAGAGGGTCTTCCTGGTCGGCGAGTCAGAGGCCTTTAAGGACATAAGTCATGGCTGGCTGCACACAGGAACTGAAATGCCCCATCGTGTGAGAACTGACAACACACCCGGCCAGGTTCACAGGCTCCTGGACCCAAGTTAAAAACCCAAGCCTTGTCAAGGCCCTTAGGAAACCTAAATGAAAGAAGCGCCCCACACCACGTAAACCACCTGCAGGAAGGAGCGCTGTTCGCTGCCGAGTCGAACCAGGTAAGCCTGTACTGTCGCACCTGCTGCAGGTGCAGGGACAGCGGTCTGCTGGACCCCACCCCTGAATAGCCAAGTGGAATCCACAAGTGACCAGTCGGTATGATGGGCAGGCGACCCTCCTCCCTGCCACCCCTCCTGCTGCCGGGCTGGGGCCCACTCGGTAGCAATGCAAGGGCTGGCGCTTCTCCAGCACAGGAGGGTTCCGAGGGTCCCAGGGCCTGCCCACCCGTCCCAGGGCCTGCCCACCCGTCCACAGGGCACTTCCCGCCTTCTCCCCGCTTCTCGTCTTCCAGCCACCCACACTTCTCTCTTTGTCGGACACCCTGAGGGCCCCCAGGTGCAGTATTTTTGCTGCAGAACCCATAGCCCTGGGTCCAGGCTCATGGAGGCACTGCCGCCCTGACCAAGGGTGTGCTGGGCACACCTGAGCTGCCAGGCACCAGCGACGGCCCCTGGGCTTCTCTCTTCGCCCGGGATGAGCCCCCCCGAGACGGTCACCTGGCCATCTGGGAGGGCTGGCAGCCCCGGAGCTGCGCTCAGCTCCCCCGAGCAGCCTCACTGTGTTCTGTCTGCTCTGACTGCCAGGCACACCTGTGCTATCGTGCTGAGGCAGCCGCTCGCTCCCCAGGCTGGGCACCGCAGAGCGGCCACAACGCCACGGCCTGCTCTCTTCTTTCTGGCATCTTCTTTCCTTCGGGTCCCATCACCCCTGCCTCCAAGAAAGGATTACCTCGTGACTCCTTCCTTGCCCCCCCCCCCATCTCCCTTCAGAGTCCCTTCCTCTGTCCTGGAAGACTTGGTGCTGCGACCTCGTCCTGCAACGCATTTGCTCTGTCAGCAGCTCTTTCCCGCTCACAGCAGAGCACGTGCACATGACAGAGAGGGAGAGAGGGAGGGCAGGGAGGGAGAGGGGCAGCATGCACAGTGTCCGTCACACCACAACCCCTGCCTCTAGCCGTCCAGCCCCGGCAGGCACAGTCCGCGTTCAGACTGACCACGCGGGAACTCACACCGGCAGCTGCATGTGGGGTCCAGCTTCTCTCAAGCAGCGTATCATCACCCCTGCACGACAGAGCTGGCCCCTAATCAACACATTAATAACACAAATCTGGGGCCGGCAGGTGACGTGGTGGCTAAGGGTGCTGGACTTCCACATGGCCGAGTGTAGTTCGAGTCCCGGACCTGGCAGTGCTAGCTTGCTTTCTCGCCTTCTCTCCCTCTCTCTGCCCCTCTCTGGCTATATTAAAAAAAATAGTAAGACCACCAGTTGGTGTAATGGCTATGTCATTAGACTCCCATGTAGTCGACTGCGATTCAAGTCCCTGACCCGGTGGCTTAAACTCATGCCCGGTGCATGTGCACGCGCACCCAAGATCCCGAGAGGAAAATGGAGAAGGGACTCGGCGTGGCCATCCCCCTGGGGGGCGATTTCTCGCTTTCTGTCTGTGTTTTTGGCGAGCACATGCACCCTATAGCAAAAACCTCTCAAAAAAATAAAGTTAAATAAAATAATTCTTCAAAAAAAAAAAAAATTAAAATTAAAATGAAATACAAATCTGACGCCCATCTTACCATGGGGCATAAAACTCCACCAGAATGATATCTGCATCATTCACAACTTCGTCGAAGTTATCTTTGGTCAACACGAGTGTGACTTCTGGTGGTGGTGTCCAGTCAGGCTGGGAAACCTCTCTGACCTTGGCGACAATTTCTGGAAGAGACCCAACAAACTGAGCATACGAGACCCCAAGTCGCAGGCACCCTGGCCCCCTCCAGAAGTGTATGGGCAGGGTAGTAAGAGAACCAACAGCGGGTTCCTAAAACCTTACTGCACCTCCACCCAGGGCCTCTCCTGCAGTGTTGAGGACAAAAGCCAAAGGCCTGCTGTTCCCAACAACTGCCCATCACACTTCCACTGCCACCCGTGTCACCTGCAGGCCTCTTCAGACAGCTCAATACCGCGACGCCCTTTATTCCCAGACTATGACAGGCAAACCAACGAACATCTCCCAGTAGTTCCGGCCACACGTGGCAATGAATGGCTCTGGGGGCACCCCCTTAACATGCACTCCAGCACGAGTGTACTGCAGACATAGTAAACGTGTGAAAGACCCCAGGAAAACGCAAGGGGAGCTGCCGCTGCTCAGCAAGAACCACCTGTCCACCCACACCCAGAGGCCTGAGCAGTCAATACGGGGAGGCCTAGCCCAGAAGCCCACCCTGGCATGTGCCGTTCTAGAGGTTCCGAATGGACCAGGTTCCCTGCAGTCAAATGTCGGGCAGAGACCTCCAAGTGTACGCGCCTACGTACTTGTAAACAACAGAAAGCTACTACTCTTGGGACCAGCTGGTGGCATGGTGGTTAAGGCAGCTTAACACACAGCTGACCGCGTGGTTGGGTCCTGGGCCCAGTGACTGGAAAACCACACTGGGTGTGTGCAGTTGCCTGTGTCCAAAATCCTGTGAGGAGAGTGGGGGGTGCTTCCTCACTCCCCACCCCACCCCTTCCCCCACCCCTCCCCCCATCTCTCTGACACACACCCTTTAGTGAACTAAGGAAAAAACAACTCTGTAGAACTCCCGGCCTCTGGCGCCCTATCTTTTCACACTCCTGGCTCCAGACCTTGAGCATCCCAGCCTGAAGCGAGGGACCCCCAACATTCCCACGGTGAGCTGGTTCTCTTGGGGCAGCCAGTCCCAGAAGTTTCCCTCCCCTGACTTCCTGTTCCTGAGGAGGGGAGCCCTGGGTTCAGCTTCCTCTGACAGCTCAGGTAGCACCTTACCTTCCTGGGTCCTGGAGCCCTCGTAGTCAACAGCCTGCCCCTTCTTCAGGATCTTGATGGTGGGATAGCCACTCACATCAAACTTGCTGGCCAGCATGGACGCTGAGGTCGCGTCAATCTTAGCCACAGGGATGGGAGGATCATCAGCCTTCAAGATGCCTGCAATCTTCTCATATTCTGGAGCAAACTGCTTACAATGCCCACACCTAAGAAGTAGATTTAGGAAGGAGAAAGGTTAACTGTGCCCATGGAGATTTGAGTCCAACACACACAGGAGTTTTGGGGAAAACCTGCAGTTAGGAGGAAAGACACCTGGAGAAGGCCAACAGGGCTGGAGTGGAACAGGCACAGTCTGAGGACCAGCTCGACCCTGGGCAAGCACTTCCAATACTCTAACCCTCAACGTTTCCATCTGTAAGTTTCTCCAAGTTCGGTCTGTGAGATTGATTTTTATTTATTTAATTTTTTTTTAGGTTTTTGCCATAAGGTGCATGTGCTCACCAGAGACAGTGAGAAATCACTCCCACAAGGGAGGATGGCCACACCCCCACTCTCCCCTCAGGATTCTGAGCACCAACATACACACGCCCAGCATGATTCTCAAGTAGCCGGGTCTGGGACTTGAACCGTGGTTAGCCATATGGGAATAATCACCATGTGGGAATGTCACCTGCTGGCCCCCCATATTATTATTTTTTTAGAATTAAAAAAAAAAAGATTTATTGGGGCTGGCAGGTGGTGTGGTTTAAGGGGGCTGGACTCCCATGTGGGCAACCATGGTTCAAGTCTCGGACCTGGTGACTTGGTTTCTCACTTTCTCTCTCTCTGTTCCCCTCTGGTGAAATTAAAAATAAATAAATAAAGCTAAATAAAATAATTCTTTAAAAAAATAAAAGGATTTATCATTATTTTTTAATTTGATGAGAGAGAGAGAGAGAGAGAGAAAGACAGGAGAAAGCAAGCCACCAGGTCCAGGATTCAAACCACGGTCAGTCATGTGGGAGTCTAGCACCTTAACCACCTTGCCAGTTGTTGCCCCCCCAATTCTTTACATAAGGTAAGATTAATATATAGGTTATTGTTGTCTTCGAGTGAACTAATGTTTTAAATTTTTCGTTTTTAATTTCTAATGCATACTTATAAACATGACCCACATAAGAGTCTCTGAGATCTTAATGTTTTAAGTATGTTAAGGATCCACGAGACCAAAGATTTGAGAACTGCTGATCTATAAAACAGAAATAACAATCTCACAGATCTAAAAAAGACTAGATTTTTAAAAGAAATATTTATTTATTCACTAAAACTACTAGAGGGTGTGTGTGCTTGCCAGAAAGAGAAAGAAAAATAGAAAGAGGAGAAAGCACTCCTTCAGGCATGGCCATGCCACAATCCTTTCCCCCCATTTCTCTGTCCTGCTGGGATTTCACGCACACACGCCTGGTGTGTTTCTGCCACTGCCAGCGCCAGGTCTCGAACTGTGGTCAGCCATGTGGGATCAGCTTACTTAACCACGAGGCCACAGGGCAGCCTATCAGATGCTGCGTGTAACACAGCGTACTATCACCAGGCACTGGTCAAGGAACAGGAGTACATCCTATTTCGTCTCTGCAGTGAAAACAGGAAGGACAGGAAAGGGAAAAAGAAAAGAAGGACTATGACATTCAAAACAGCAGAAGAGAGCGCGGCGAAAAGACCACGAGCGTTGTCAGGTAGCACACCGAGGGGGCGAGACAGGACAGGCCTCGGCCCACCTTCCCCAGGGCCCGTGCCTGCCACAAAAACCCAGGGCTGCCGGCCAGCACTGAGGCAGCATGACCGCCAGCCCCGCGCTGGCAGGGGAGTGGGGTGTGGCCCAGAGACGGGTCAGTGACAGCATCTGTAAGGAGGGTGTCTGTTCCCAGCACAGGTCTCTGTGTGTTCAATGCCCATGCCCGGCTGTGACTCTCAGCGGGTGCAGTCACACTTACGCCACTGGAGACTGCCTTCTGTAGACTTATCGTTTCAGGGCAAACAGGGGTCCCAAACCGAGAATTTAAGTTCCAATGGCCAAAGACCCCCACCCCATGGTGGACTGGATGAGCTCGGGAGGACAGCGGTCCCTACCACGGGGCGTAGAACTCCAGCAGCACTGTGTCTTTGTCAGCCACAAAGTTATCAAAATTAGCGTCGGTTAGGACCAAGACACCATTTTCTTCCTTAACCTCCAGGTCGTCTTCCTCCTCCTCATCTTCCTCTTCCTCCTCATCTTCTTCGTCAATGGCATTTTCTCCATTAGAAGAATCTGAGCAGAAAATACCCAGATGGATTAGGAAGCTGGGGAATCTGCTTAAAGCTTTCCTGGAATCCAAAAGCTTCAAATTGTGTCCCGAGTCCTGGGCGCTTCCTGGGCAGCACCACGAGAGGCGCGGGCAGGGATACCGGGCCTCCCTCACCCCTGCATTTCCGCTAAACGGTGCGTGAAGCCACAGTTCCCGGATTCCAAGCCCAAGCATCCCAAACATGCGATGTGGAGGGCAGGGAGTCCCTCTCTAGACCTGCAGCCCCGTCTTGCTCTGCACACCCCCTTCCTGGATACAGAGAGCCCCAAACTTAGTATCCTCCTCCTCTTCCCCTACAAGGGCCTCTGTAGTCCCTCCCACCTGGCCCCTGTAGCACAGATCTCCCACACCTCTAAGGACCTCCTCATTCTGCGGTTCCCCCACGGCTCTCTGAAGACAAGGCGCTTCTTCCCCTTCTTGCCGCCTCACCCTGCTCCTCGCCTGCTTCCCTCAGGGAAGGCCCCAATAAGACTTGTGACGATGACCTGCCTGGTCCCCAAAACAGTACAACCGGAAACGAGTGCTCATTTGCGAGAGGAATACTGACTCCACTTCTGAAAATGACACTATCTCACCTCATACAGAATAGCCCGACAGGTTTCAGGACAGTCACAGCGAGTGATCTCTGGGGTGGCAGTTTTTTTGGATGGTGAGTTTAGAAATTGTTGGGACCGCAAACATCAGAAACTACACAATGAACTACACCTCTGCTTCCCAGAATGCAAGAAACTGAGTGTGATTTTTACCATCGAGATTTAGCACAGGGACCAGCAGGTAATGGCGTAGTTAAGGGCTGGACTTCCATGTGACCGATCACAGTTCAAGTCCTGGACCTGGCAGCTTACTTTTTCACTTTCTTTTTCTTTTTTTTTTTTTTTCCTTTTTTGGAGGGGTTTTAGGGCGCATGCGCTCGCCAGACAGAGAGAGAGAGACAGAGAGATAGAAAGCGAGAAATCACCCCCCAAGGGGGATGGCCACGCCGCAATCTCTTCTCCTCCATTCTCCTCTTGGGATCTTAGGCATGCACGCACATGCGCCCAGTGTGAGTTTAAGCTACTGGGTCTGGGACTCGAACCATGGTCAACTACGTGGGAGTCCAGCGACATAGCCATTATGCTAACTGCTGGTCCCTACTTTTTCACTTTCTCTCACTCCCTCTCATTTTCTCTGGTGAGCATACATACTCTATAGCAAATTACATAAAAACAATTAATAAAATTAAATAAATGTTCTTAAGAAATAAAGGGGACAGCAAGTGGTGTGGTGGTTAAGGTACTGACCTCCCACCCGGCTGACCACAGTTCAAGTCCCAGACTCGGAAACTTGAAACTCACACAAGGCGTGTGTGCATGCGTGTCCAAAATCCCGAGAAGAGAATGTAGGGAAGGGACTGTGGTATGGCTCCCCCACAATCCCTTGAACCGCGGCCAACTACATGGGAGTTCAGCAACACAGCCATTGCGCTAACTGCTGGTCCCAAAGAGACTAACATGTCAAAAAAAGTTGTTTTTTTTTTTCCTTTGAGAGGTTTTTCACTATAGGGCACGTGCGCTCGCCAGACAGACAGAGAGAGACATAGAGACAGAAAGCAAGAAATCACCTCCCAGGGGGAATGGTCATGCGTCAATCCCTTTTCCTCCATTCTCCTCTCGGGATCTTGGGCACGCACGCACATGCGCCCGGCGTGAGTTTTAAGCCACCGGGTCCGGGACGTGAACCG
>NW_006159440.1:364554-365929 GCF_000334495.1 Tupaia belangeri chinensis | reverse complement strand
GCCCAGTGTGAGTTTAAGCTACTGGGTCTGGGACTCGAACCATGGTCAACTACGTGGGAGTCCAGCGACATAGCCATTATGCTAACTGCTGGTCCCTACTTTTTCACTTTCTCTCACTCCCTCTCATTTTCTCTGGTGAGCATACATACTCTATAGCAAATTACATAAAAACAATTAATAAAATTAAATAAATGTTCTTAAGAAATAAAGGGGACAGCAAGTGGTATGGTGGTTAAGGTACTGATCTCCCACCCGGCTGACCACAGTTCAAGTCCCAGACTCGGAAACTTGAAACTCACACAAGGCGTGTGTGCATGCGTGTCCAAAATCCCGAGAAGAGAATGTAGGGAAGGGACTGTGGTATGGCTCCCCCACAATCCCTTGAACCGCGGCCAACTACATGGGAGTTCAGCAACACAGCCATTGCGCTAACTGCTGGTCCCAAAGAGACTAACATGTCAAAAAAAGTTGTTTTTTTTTTTCCTTTGAGAGGTTTTTCACTATAGGGCACGTGCGCTCGCCAGACAGACAGAGAGAGACATAGAGACAGAAAGCAAGAAATCACCTCCCAGGGGGAATGGTCATGCGTCAATCCCTTTTACTCCATTCTCCTCTCGGGATCTTGGGCACGCACGCACATGCGCCCGGCGTGAGTTTTAAGCCACCGGGTCCGGGACGTGAACCGCGGTCGACTACGTGGGAGTCCAGTGACATAGCCATTACGCTAACTGCTGGTTCCCAAGTTGTTGTTTTATTTTTTATCTTAAATTTTTGACAAACCACAGAGACACTGAGTTGCAGCTCTCACCAGCCAGGTTCTCTGGCTACTGTCATATCGGCAAGGAAGACTAAGCACAGTGAACACAGTGACTTCATGGAACTGAAGCCAGAACGTTTCAGCGGGGCCAATTACCCTTTTCTGGAGACGCTCCCAGGAGATGGGGCGACACTGCTAGTTACTGTCGGGATTGTGGGCCAGGTCAGGGCCAGAAACGCTGGCCCCTGGGACCTGCCGCTCCTACTAGCCCTGCACTGTCGGCTGAGCCTGTGCAGGGGGACATGGGCGGCCCCCCAGACCACCACACTCACTCCTCTAACCTACTTGGGGTCAGGGCGTGGCAGGCAGCTCCGTGCATCATGAGTAAAATCTACGACCTGCCCATCATCACAGAGACCACAAGAGACCTGCCCCCACAGTCTGGCCCACGCAGCCTCCCCAGGAATGTACCCCCCTTCTCCCGTGCACATTCCTCTCTCCAGCTCAAGTCCCACGTCCCTCCTTGAGAAGCTGCTCAAAAAGACGAAACCCGCCGACCCTGCCTCCACAGCAGGAGCCTCGGCCCCTCAGCACCAAGAGCCAGGCCACCCTCACTTC
>NW_006159440.1:360204-364043 GCF_000334495.1 Tupaia belangeri chinensis | reverse complement strand
ATAACCCACGTGGCCGGTGGGAGAGAAAAGACCCTCTGCTCCGGGTACCCAACATCCCGCCTGGCTCGCTCACACGCTGCTCTGTACGAACTGAGGCGGTAACACGGGCCACTAACGACTAAGATGAGGTCGCCACCCACACTCCAGGGCTGGTGGCCTAAGCTTGTTTCTTTATACCCACATCAGACTGTGCTCCCTGCCACCCCGGCTGGAGCCCACGGCATGTGCCCCACCCGAGCTGAGCCAGGGGCCCCGCGGCCTCCAGGTGCTCCGGAGCCCTGCCACAGCAAGTCAGCACTGCCCACTGAACTGGCGCACTGACCAGGGGAACATCACTCAGAGTGGCTCTCCACAGGCCACTCTGGGTCCCCCCCAACAAGATCTGCAGGGATCTGTGCAGGTCCTCGGCTCCAGTCAGGCGGTGGCAGCACAAGCCCTGCTGCCCTGCCTCGTCTGAGCCCCCCGGGCTGGGCTGTAAGGCGGACAGTCGAGACCTTCAGTCGGAGACCGGGCAGGTAGGCAGGGCTTATGGATGTCCACACCCACTCCTCCTGCCTGGCTGCTCTGCCCGTAACAGGAGCAAATCTACTGGGAAGCAGACAGGAAGGCAAATGGGAAAACTGGAGAAAGGTAAGGAAGAAAGCCCTGGGGGACTTAATCCACCTTCAAGCTAGAAAATACAGCCCAGAGAGGAAGGGATTTCACACTGGGCCTGAAGTGGTGCAGGTCTAAGATGGTTGCAGAAGCCAGTCTTTCGTCCTGGCGAACTTTACAAAAAGGAAACATGTTTTCTTGCCTATGCTCAGCCAGACGTGGACCCCCACCACTAGCGATGGAGCTCTCAGGGTTACACGGATGTCAACACGCGAAAATGGGACAGAACATCCCTGAGAGGTGCCTGCTTTCTACTGCTTCACACATAGAAAAAACTAAATTTCACAAAGCCCAAAACAATTAATTTGGGAGGGAAAAAAAAGAATGTCGTCATCTCTTTTAAAGATGAACAAAATAATGGCATTCCCTGCATAACGGACTCTCCGCTACAGGAAGGCTGCAACCTTTCTTTCCATTCCTCCCAAACTCCAGGATTGTTTCTGCTGCAATTTTAGAGAACGCCAGCTCTGTGTGTCTATGTGTTAGGAAATCCACACACCCTGCAAACAAAACACGGTGCTTTCACCGGGCTTCACTCTTATTTACGACAGCACCCTGTTCATGCACATGACAGACAAATGCAGGTCCTCTCGACAGCGTCTCATCAAGCCACGATCCCCTTCCCACAGCCCTCTAGTTTTCACATCTGCAGTGCATGTGCCCCTGGAGTATGTGCAGGACAACTGGAGATCTGAGCCCGTGGGCAGCCGTGTGGCTTCCAGCACTGCAGGTCAGTACAGTGTCGACTGCACCATCAGGCCGGCCTGGGCTTCACGTTAATGACATACCCAGGCCTTTGCAGCACCTCTGAAAGGGTGCACTCTTTCTCAGCATGAAGCAAATGAAGCCAACCAGGCTCATCCCCACCCTGCTTAGCCCACAGCCAGGCCCCCATGTGCAGGGCTCCTCCCCTCACCAAGCTGCTACAGGCCCTTCCAACTCCACTGAGCACACCCGATGACAACACTGGATCCCAGCCCAGCCTGGCCCCAGGCAACTACTTTAAGGATGTCCTGGCTCTAATCTCCACAGAGATGTGCCTATCACAGCTGGGTAAACTCTGCCATTCAGGACAGGTGGTATTTAAGACAGGAAATGCGATATTAGCTATCAGGTACAGTTATCACTACAACTGACAAGGACCACGTGCCAGGCCCTGTGCTGGGCTCTTAACACACCTCATTTCCCTCCAGGGAAGGATACACATGCACCTGCGGACACAGAAACCGAGGCACACAGCACTTCAGTCACCTGCCCAAGGATCACAAAACTACTTACTGGAGGGTCTTATCCACTTAACTGATATGCTGCATTGTCCCATTAGTTTTTCTTCCAATGTGCCCAAAGTTTTAGGCAGAATTATTTGAATTTTCCACATTGTTTGTTTGCTATGGGATGCATGCATTCCCTGGAGATGAGGAGGACAGGGTCTGTTCCTCCTCCATTCTCCCCTTGGGATTTTGGGAATGCACCCACACACAGGTGCCAGGTGCTTTTCAAGCTACTAGGTCCAGGAGTCAACCATGACATCAGCCATGTGGGTTCAGCTGCCCTAACCACCAAACCACCAGCTGGCCTGATTTTCCAAATTTTTAAGGCTCTGAAAATAATTATGTCTCAGGAATGAAAAGAGAAGGGGCAGTTGGCAGAACACACAATTACCACTTACTTTGAAATCTAAACAAACCAATCCTAAACAAAAGCAGGCAACAATCAGGACCAAAACTTTTTTCCTTTCCTATTTTAGCTGGAAGGATATGAAACACACAGGTGGCTTTCAATCCGAGACATGAAGAGCCCTGTGACCTGATGCTTAAGCCACCAAGGCACAAGGTACTGATTTGGGGGAAAGGGGCATGTGGACACAGGACACCACATTGCTGTATGAATTTAAAATGCAAAGAAAGGAAAAGAAAATCAGAAGACCTGGAAGGTCTGGGGCAGGGGACAGTACAGTCCTGAAATTAAACTTTGATATTCCTTTCAAAGTGTATTCTGCCTATGAATCAATAAAGAACCGTTTTAAGGCACGGATTCCAGGGCCCACATCTGCCCATGTGTCAATGTATTTGGGGTATCTGTATTTAAACGGGCATCCAGGTGATTTTGATAAAGACCCCCAAACACACTTGTAGGCAGCATCTCTAGCTGGTTCCTCACCCCAGGTGCTTGTTCACTAAGTGCTTTTTATTTTTTTTTAACCTTCCATTTCAATTTGGGCAAAGACTCATGATCCACACAGAAGTTACTCAATCTGTTTGAGGGTATAAAGTTCACACTGCTCCTACATGCTAGTATTAGAAAAGGGGTTTATTTATATTAGAACAAATTCAGTAGATAAAACGCTATTGATCAGGAAAAAAAGGCAGAGAAGTGAAGTCCTGGGATACTCTGTTCTCTAGAATAGTTATCTTTCTTAACTAGTGCTTCCTAATTTTCAAGGTTGTCTTAGATATGCAGCTAGTTAATTTCGAAGAAAAGTGCAAGAAGGAGAACCAGTATTGTTGCACATTGTTCCTACTAGAATGCACGCTACGTGGGCTGGGACCAGTCACCAGCCTTTCCCCCCAGATCCGAGCGCGGTGGCTGGCAGGCAGCAAGTGCTGCTGGACACGCTCGCAGGAGGAAGTGCATAGCCAGTCCCTAAAAGACGCACAACAAGCCATCGCCTCCTCTCTCAAACCAGAACCCTGGAGTTAATTATTCCCAGGTCTGCAGACCACACTTTTATGAAAATAGATGCTTGCTAGCCCAGAGAGCTCCCACGGGGTCCTCACGTCCTCGCCCCTTCACTTTAACCTGTTTTGAAAACTGTGACCCTCGCCCTTCTCTCCTCCCGGGCGTGCTCGCCTAGAAGCTGTAACCAGGTCCCACGCCCCCTGCCCAGGAGCGGACAGAGAGGACAGCAGCCTGGACCGGAGGAGAATCTGAGCAAACGAGAATGAAGGAGCCAGTCGCAAAGAAGGTACCCGCACCCCTACTCGCGGCCAAGCCCAGGGGCGTCCAGTGTCTCCGGGATCAAGGGGTTCCAGCCCCGGAGCCACGGCCCTTGCCCACGCTGCTCTCAGGGGTTCCCCAGCACGATCCTGCCTCCGCTACCGTCCTCAAAGTCCGGCAACTTTGCAGGGGACGCTGCGCCTCTCGCCAGTGCTGGAGCCGACCCGGGCGGAAGGACGACCCTCCTA
>NW_006159440.1:344302-359645 GCF_000334495.1 Tupaia belangeri chinensis | reverse complement strand
GGGCTCGTCCTCCTAAGACTGAGCTTGGCAGGAGGAAGAACACGTGTCCTCAAAGGATCGGTGCTGGGCAGAGCTAGGTACGCACCCTGCCGGGCCCCGGGGGCTGGAGACTAAAGCAAGCAGAGGGGCATGAACCAGTCTGTTGGTGGAAGAAAGGGAGAATCTGCTTCATACTCGTGGACTTCTTTGTTTCTTTTTTCTGCTCGAGTAACAGCAAAGTTTGCATTTCTCTTTAGGGTATTGGGCTGGGGGCGGAATGAGCCAGCAGTCAAGTGAATCCAGGCCGAGGAACTGAGGAATAAGCAAGCCGTCAGCTTCTTGTCTAGATTTTGCCTCACGTTACTTGTTCCTCTCGTGCTTTTTGCAAAAGGGTAATACCGGGTAGAGTAAGCAATTTTGTGGTTTACCCAGTTTTAAATATAGTCTTGAGGTTTCCCTCTTGAGCACGTTGAAGAAAACTAGGTTACGATAGTGACATACAAACGTGTCAGAACAGAAGCTTGTGGTATGTAGTACGATATGAGGTGTCGTTTGTTGTTTTTTCCCCAACCGAGTCTTGCTAAGTCCGGAACCTATTGCCTCTGCCTCCTGAGTAGCAGGAGTACCAGCACGCTGGTGAGTCCACTGCCCCGGGTTTGTGCACAGGAGATTAGCATGCCTGAGGTTATGGAAGACAAATAGGTTAAAGCAATAGAGTCTGGGAGTATGTTCTGTGTTTGCAGATTGTTAAGTGAGGAAGCAAGGAGGCTACACACAGACCTTAGCAACTGAAAACTAATTTGTGTTGAACTTCTATGACTCCTATGGTTCCTTGTCATTTTTGCAGGGCAGAAAGACATGCATGCAACTAACAGCATACATGGAGTGATTTACTAGTATGCTCTGAATGTAGACTATTAAGCAGGTCAATATCATTTTCCCTTTCAGTATCTTTTATTTTTTTTTTGGAGAGGTTTTCTGCTATATGTTGTGTATGCTTACCAGACAATGACAGAGAAATAACAGAAAGCGAAAAATCACCCCCTGGGGGGATGGCGGTGCTGCAATCCCTTCTCCATTCTCTCGGAAACTTGGACACACATGCACAAGCACCTGGCATGAATCCAGGACTTGAACGGCAGTCAACTACATGGGAGTCCAGCAACATAGCCATTACGCTATCCGCTGGTCCCCATTTCAGCATCATTTTAAAGAAGTCTTCAAAAAGATAGAGTCCAGGGACCAGCAGCTGGCATAATGGCTCTGTCACTGAACTCCCATGTAGTCTACCGCGGTTTGAGTCCCGGACCCGGTGGCTTAAACTCACACTGGGCACGTGTGCGTGCGTGCCCAAGATACCAAGAGGAGAATGGAGGAGAAGGGATTGCAGCATGGCCATCCCCCCAGGGGGTGATTTCTCACTTTCTGTCTCTGTCTTTCTGGCGAGCACACACACCCTATAGCAAAAACCTCTCCAAAAAGAAAAGATAGAGCCCAATCAGAATTTATGTCTTTCTTCATATACTAATAGTTTCCTATGAGTCTATTGAACTGAGAGGAGTGAAGGTGTCATTTGTCCAGATATGGAACAAATACAACCAATTTTATTGAGGTCCTTTGTTTGTTTTTAAGAGATTTTTCCTATAGGGTACATGCATTGGCAGAGAGACAAAGTGAGAAATCACCCCCCGGACGGATGGTCATGCCACAGTCCTTCTCCTCCATTCTCCTCTTGGGATTTTGGGCATGCACACACATGGGCACAACATTAGTTTTAAGCCTCCGGGTCCAGGACTTGAACCTCGGTTGGCTATGTGGGAGTCGAGTGATGAAACCACTACGCCATCTGCTGGTGAGGCCCTTTGTGGATACAGATATGGGAGGAAACCTCAAAGTGCTATCTACATATATTTATATGGAACAGGGACATGTATCTGCACGAGAGCATGTCAGAAATTTCATGGAAAACTGGAATTAAGTACAAGTTTTGGCCCCACCACTGTGGTGCAGCAGTGATACAAATGCCGTGCAAAGCTGGAAACCATATGGCTGACCACTGTTGGAATCCCCAGGTCAGCTTGAAAGTGTGAACTGTGTCCAAGATCCTGAGGAGGACACGGGCTCTGGAAAAGGGATTCTCTCTCTCCCTCATTCTCTGTCCCCATCTTGCATAGAGAGGTGCTTTCCTCGGTGGGGGGAGTTACTCCTACACTACCGCTGGCCCCCTCCTATTCTTGATGTTAATACCAGGTGGGGATTAGGACCAGTAAATAGCATAATGTTTGCATCACTGTATTCCCACATAGTTGACTGCAGTTTGAGTCCTGGACCTTGTGACACGCTGGGTGTGTGTGCACGTGTGCCCAGAATCCCAAGAGGAGAATGGAGAAGAGACTTAGCATGGTCAAACCCCTAGGGGCTGATATCTCACTTTCTGTGTCTGTCAGAAAGCGGGTGCATGTGCCCTATGGCAAAAATCTGTGTCTGTCCCTGTCTCTCTGGCAGGCACACGTGCCCCATAGCAAAAATCTCTCAAAAAAAATAGTACTACTAGGTGGAGATTAATTTTATTATTTTGCTCAGTAGTGAAAGTCCCAGCCGGGCCCCCTCCCTTTTATTGTAGACTTTGCCCATAGAGTGCATGAGCTTGCGGGTGAGAGAGAGAGAAAGAAAGAGAAGGAAACCCCCCCTCCCAAGGGTTTCTCCTCCATTCTCTGAGGATTCTGGGCACATCGTACAAGCACCAGGTGTGATTTTCTTTCCTCTTTTTTTAGTTATAATCTAAAATTATTATTATTATTATTCAGTCTGACAAGACAGAGAAAGTAAGTTGCCAAGTCCAGGAATTGAACCGTAGTCAGCCATGTGGGAGTCTGCACTAACCATCACACCATCTGTTGACTCCCACCCAGGTGTGATTTTCAAGCCCTTGGTTCAGGACTCTAGCTGTATTCGGCAATGCACACCTTAACCATCATGCCACCTGCTGACCTCTGAAAGACCACTTTTAAACTCAAAGTCCAGCCATTTCCAAGTATTGCTACTCAGCCATCCCTTTATTGTTTTCTTCCATAATTCTTATTAGTTAAATGAGGAAACTTCAAGAAGTTGGTGGAAAACTTTAAGTCCAGCAGAAGGCATGGAGGTTAGGGTAGCTGGATCCCACATGACCATCCAAGCTATTCAAGTTCCAGACCAGACAGCTTGAAAATCATGCCAGGAACATGTGCATGTGTGCCCAAAATCACAAGAAGAGAATGGAGGAGAAGGGACTATGGCATGGCCGTTGCCCCAGGGTATGATTTCTTGCTTTCGCTCTTGATTCTCTTTTTTTGAGAGATTTTTGCTATAGGGCATGTGCACTTGCTGGAGCGACAGAGAGACAGAAAGCAAGAAGTCAATTCCCAGGTGAGATGGCCACACCACAATCCCTCCTCCATTCCCCTCTCAGGATTTTGGGCATGTGCACACACGAGCCCAGTTTCAGTCTTAAGCCATCAGGTCTCTATGTGGGAGTCTAATCTCATAACTGCTATGTCATCTGCTGGTCCCAATTTCTTTTTCTTTTTTTTTTTTTTAAGAATCATTTATTTATTATTATCTTTTAATTTTGTTATAGGGCGTGTGCACTCACCAGAGAGAGACAGAGAGAGAGAGGGAAGTGAGAAAGTAAACCACTAGGTCCAAGACTCAAACTGTAGTTGGCTATGTGGGAGTCCAACACCTCGACCACCATGCCACCTGCTGGCTGCCCCCATTTTTTTTTTAAAAGAAATTTTTGCAGGGCCAGCAGTTGGCGTGGTAGTTAGGGTGCTGGACATTCCCACATGACTGACCACAGTTTGAGTCCCAAACCTGGTAGCTTACTTTCTCATTTTCCCTCTTTCTCTGTCTCTCTCTCTCCAGTCAAATTTAAATGAATGAGCGAATAAATAAAAATTAATAAATAAATAATTCTTAAAAAAAAAAGAGATTTTTGCTATAGGGCACGTGCGCTGGCCAGAGAGACAGACAGATATGGAGAGACAAAAAGCGAGAAATCACCCCCCAAGGGGGATGGCCATACTGCAATCCCTTTTGGGATTTTGGGCATGCACGCACAGCGTTTCCGTGGAGGGAACTATGCGCTATCACGACGGAACCTGCTGAGCAACGTGAGAAATCACACGAAGATCTAGAGAATAAATTTTATTGCTACCAGTTTCAAAATAAATAGATCTAACCAATTCAAAGAGCATATCAGAATTACAATAAAAATCACTGGATTTAGCTCACAGTTTAGGATCACTCTTTAAAAAGAGAAAGGAAAGGCAGAATTCACACTGGGGCCAGTAGATGGCAGAGCAGTTATGTCGCGGGACTCCCGCATGGCCAACTGCAGTTTGAGACCTGGACCTGGTGGCTTGAAAATCACGTTGGGCATGTGTGCATGTGCCCAAGACTCTGGGAAGAGAATAGAGAAGGGACTGCAGTGTGGCCGTCCCCCTGGATGATTCCTCGCTTTCCCGTTCACTGTCTGTCTCTCTCTGGTGAGCACACATGCTCTAAGGCAAAAACCTCTACCCACCTACCCCCCAAAAAATCATACTTACTAGGCACCCCTGTCCTTTCAGCTTTGAGAAAGGTACCAGAGGGATTTCCTTCTGTTTTAATTCAAGGTGGGATTTAATTTTTTTTTTTAAGAGAGATTTTTGCTATAGGGCACATGTGCTCGCTGGACAGAGAGGAACAGAGACAGAAGGCAAGAAATCACCCTCCCCGCCCCCAGGGGGGATAGCCATGCTGCAATCCTTTCTCCTCCAGTATCCTCTTGGGATTTTGGGCACGCACTCACACACATCTGGTGTGTTTTAAGCCGCCTGGCCCAGGACTTGAACTGTGGTCAACTATGTGGAAGTCTACCAATGTAACCATTATGCCACCTCCTGGTCCTCAAGCTGGGATTTTAGAACCGGCTTAGTATTCGGGTAAAAATTATCACTGAACATGATGGAAGGAACAGACATCTCTTTTTATCACTAGACAGGAAGTATCACTGGCAATGTTGAAAAAGAGAAGATCCTTTGTGGTTTCCCGTATTCCTAATTTGTACTGCATCCCTGCTCAAAGGAGGACCCTGACCCTAACCCCTACAGCCGGCTGCTGTTGCTGTGGGTTCCCGGGCTCAGTCCTGCACAGGCCTGGATGCCCGCTCCGCATCAGCTCCAGTCGGCCTCAATCATGGCAATCAGCTGGCTAAGCCTCTTCTTCATGTCGGGCTCCTCGGGAGCACGGCGGGCTTTTGTGTGCACCCGTACGTGCTCAGCAAGCTTAGACTTATAAATGAAGCCCTTCCCACAGTCGCCACAGGAAAAGGGCCTCTCGGGCCTGTGGATGCGCTGGTGCCTGAGCACGTGGCCCCTCTCCCGGAAGCTTTTATTACACTCGGGGCAGTGGAAAGGCCTCTCCCCCGTGTGCAGGCCTTGGTGGCTGAGCAGCTGTGCCTTCAAGCGGAAACTCTTGTCACACTGGGGACACTGAAAAGGCTTCTCTCCTGTGTGTGTCCGGATATGCTCGGTGAGTTTAGACTGCTTAGCGAAGCCCTTCCCACACTCACACGAGAAGGGCATCTCCCCGCGGTGCTGCAGCAGGTGGGCCTTCATGTCAGCCTTCACGCGATAGCTCTTGTCGCACTCCGGGCACTGGAAGGGTCTCTCCCCCGTGTGCAGGCGCTGGTGGCTCAGCAGCTGCCCCCTCAGGCGGAAACTCCTGTCGCACTCCGCGCACTGGAAGGGTCTCTCCCCGCTGTGCAGGCGGAAGTGCTCCGTGAGCTTGGACTGCCTGGTGAAGCCCTTGCCGCACTCCCTGCAGGAGAATGGCCTCTCTGTGCTGTGGGTGCGCTGGTGGGCCTTCAGGACGCCCTTCAGGCGGAAGCGCTTGTCACACTCTGGGCACTGGAAGGGCCTCTCGCCGCTGTGTACCCGCAAGTGCTCGCGGAGCTTGCATGGGTGGGTGAAGCCTCTGCCACACTCGCTGCAGGAGAACGGCCTCTGGCCACCGTGCCGCAGCCGGTGGGCTCTGAGCATACTCTGCAGGCGGAAGCTGAGCCCACACTCCGGGCACTGGAAGGGCTTCTCATCGCTGTGCAGCCGCTGGTGCCGCAGAAGCTGGCCCCTCTGGCGGAAGTCCCTGCCACACGTGGCACACCAGAAAGGCTTCTCACTGCTATGGACTCGGACATGCTCTGTGAGCTGACACCATCTGCTGAAGTCCTTGCCGCACTTCCTGCAGCATGGCCTTTCCCTGCTGTGCATGTGTAGGCTGACCTGCAGCCTGCCACGCAGGTAGAAACACCTGTTGCACTCCGGGCACTTGAAGGGTGTTGCTCCTGTCCGCACTGTGTGCTGTCTGGTGAGCTGGGCCCTTGTAGGGAAGCACTTGCCACTCTCCAGGCCAGAGCAGGGCCTCTCCCTGCCATGGCTGCTCTTCAGGGTCTCTGTGCCTCCCTCTTGGGGACAGCACTCTTCACAGCCCAGGCCTAGGCCCAGCGTTTGTCCCGAGTGCAAGTCGGACAATGCCTGGTGGCCCTCCCTCCTAGGGGATGGCCTCTCCCCACCGTGCTGGCTCTGGTGAACCTGGGTGCTATTCACCAGGAGACACCTGAGGCCCTGGGAAGGCTTCTCTCTGCTGTGCACAGGCTGGTAGCAGCACATCTGACATGCGGGGCCGCAGCACGGGCCCCACCCCGGATGGGCAGCCAAATGTTTGAGCAGGTGCTGCCTCGGGCAGAAGCTCCTGCCACACTCATGACACCAAAAGTGCCTCTGCACCCGAAGGGGATTCCACTGCGGCTGTGCACCGGCTCGCTTGCTCAACTTCTTCCAGGCCCTATGTGGCGGGTTCTTCGAGTAGCTTCTCTGCTGTGTCACTGAGTGGTTCTTCTTCCAGAAGTTTGGCCCACAGAGGGGGCAAGGATGCTGGGCACTCTCCCAAAAGGGGACTTCTTGCAAGCCAGGAGGACTCAGGGCTCCGAGACCTGGTATTCTCTCTGTCTGGGTAGACTCGCTGGAGCTGTGGCGTGTGAGGGTGAGAGCCCACGTGTCATGTTTCTGTGGGTTCCTGAGGGTGACGCCATGGCTGGGCCTGCAGGGTGCAGCTTCCCTTTCTCCTAAAAAGGGTCCAAAGGAATGCTGGCTCTGAAGAGGATCTAAGCAGAGGTGAGGAGACTTAGCTTCTCCTGAATCCACAGCTTGCTGGCTTCCTAAAATAGCAAACAAAACTTCAGTTAGCATTCCTATTTGTGGCATGACTAAAATTGGTCACCAGTAAGTCATCTGTAAGTGACCACTGGGCCTCATAACCACACAGTGTGGTTCTCGTCCGTGACCAAGACAAGTTTGGTGACAGTCTGTTGAACTTATACTGAACGGACATCTTAGAATAATAGTGAAGAGAGAAAAGTACAGGTCGCAGATGCAGGAATCAGAGTCGGTTTGATGCCCCACTGTCCACTGTGCAGCCTTTGTCAGGCTAATCGCTTTTGGCCTCAGCTCCCTCTCTCATAAGAAATCACCCCCGGGAGTGATCAAGCTCCCTCTCTCATAAGAAATCACCCCCGGCTGTGATCACCCCATAGTCCCCTCTCCTCCATTCTCCTCTCAGGATTTTGGGCACATGTACACATGAGCCCTGTGTGATTTTCACACTGCTGGATCCAGGACTCGAACCGCTCCGTCAGTCATATGGAATCTAGCCACGTTAGCCTCCATGCCACCTGCTGATTTCTTTCACTTTTTTGTGGGGGGAGGGTTGCCACAGTGCATGTGCACTTGCCAGCAAGAGACAGACAGTGAGAGGGAAAGTGAGAAATCTTCCCCCAGGGGGAGGGCCACACCACAATCCCTTCTCAATTCTCCTCCTGAGATTTTGAGCACACGTGCCCAGCATGATTTTCAAGCTGCTAGGTTCAGAGCTTGAACCACAGTCGACTGTGTGGGAGTTCCACACCTTAACCACCACATCACCTGCTGGCCCTGCCCCTGATTTCTTAATACTCACTCCCAAACAGCTCTTGGTCAGTAAGTGGATCAAAATGCAAATCAGCAGAGGAGCATATTATGCTTCCTGATTTGTGTGATTCTTCCCAGTTCCCGAAGGGCTCGCTCTCCTGTTCAATCCAAGATATTAGCTCCGGTTTGGGAAGTCCATCATCTGCAGGGAGAGGTCAGATAGGGTAGTTTAGCCTCCTTGAGCACTCAATGAAAGGCACATAAAGGTGTTTCTCCATTCCTCAAAATCCATTCCTGGGACAATGTAGTAAAAGAGATGTCAAAAGACAGCTTGTAAGTTTATACAAAGAGGAGCAAAACTCTCCACACGTCCTAACAGTGCTTCCTTATCTATTAGGTCTGCTAGACCAGATGTGGTTTTAGTCATGGTCCCCATACATCCAGTAATGCTGCATTCTGCCTAAAATCAAAATGGCAAATGCTTCAATATTTGAAATTATTTAATAATTAAATTTAATAACAATTTATTTAATCAATAATCAAATTATTTAATAATAGCCAAATCTCAGGTGTTCTTTTGTTTTGTTACCTTAAGAGAGGTTTTTGCTATAGGGTGCATGTGCTTGCCAGAAAGACAGAGAGAGACAGAGAGACAGAAAGTGAGAAATCACCCCCCAGGGGGGATGGCCATGCCGCAATCCCTTCTCCTCCATTCTCCTCTCGGGCCCTTGGGCACGCATGCCCACGTGCCTGGCATGAACTTAAGCCACTGGGTCTGGGACTCAAACCACAGTCAACTATGTGGGAGTCCAGCGACATAGTCATTCCACTAACTGCTGGTCCCAGGTGTTCTTTCTTTTTAGTTTGCCATAGGGCACATGTCTGCATCAGAGACAGACAGAGAGGAAGAGAAAGAAAGGGAAAAAGCACCATCTAGGGGGATGGCCACATCATTGTTTTAACCACCATGCTACCTGGCTAGCCAAATAGGAGTTTCATTTTAAAACAATTTTGGCGGATGCAAAAATTGGGTCAAAAAGGATTTTAAAAAACAATGCTGTAATTTTTTACTTAAAATATTCTTAGCACATGGAAGAGTGAGGAGAACAACACACAAACGCCTGGGTGCCACTGAGTTGTGTTGGATCTTACCACGGTGACATGCCCGTTCCAGGTTCCTTACATCTCTGAGTTGCTGCACAGCCTCGTCTCTGCATAGCCCTCTCCAGAGGAGAGCACAGCCCTGAACTTAGTTTTCTTCATTCTCATGCATGTATGTTTATATGACTTTAAATATTTTTATTATTATTTATTTACAGAAGGAATTACTCTATTTATTATTATTATTTAATTTGACCAGAGAGAGACAGAGGAAAAGTGAGAAAGCAAGCCAAGAGGTCTGGGACTTGAGCCACGGTCAGCCATGTGGGAGTCCAGCACCCAGCAAGAAATCACCTGCCAGAGGGGATGGCCATGCCGCAATTCCTTCTCCACTTTCCTCTCAGCATTTTGGTCATGCACCCACACATGCCTGGCATGAGTTTTAAGCCGCCAGATCTGGGACTCAAACCGTGGTCAACTACGTCAGAGTTCAGCAATGTAACCATTATGCCACCTACAGGTCTCCTGTTATTATTATTTTAAAGAGTACTTATATAATTTTATTTATTCCATTCATTTATTTTTTAATTTGACTATAGAGAGATACAGTGAAAGAGAGAAAGCAAGTCACGCACCAGGTCCAGAACTTGAACCATAGTCAGCCATGTGGGAGTGCCCAATGCCTTAACCACTACACCACCTTTTATTATTTTTTTAAGAGGTTTTGGCCTTAGGGTGCATAGTTCACTTGCTAGAGAGAGACATACAGTGAGAGGGAAAGTGAGAAATCCCCCCCCCGGGGGATGGCAACCCCACAATCCCTTCTCCTCCATCATCTCCTCCATTCTCCTCCCAGGATATTGGTTATTCACGCACATGCACCTGGTGTGAGTTTCAAGTCACCAGGTCTAGGACTTGAACTGTGATTGGCAATATGGGAGTCCAGATATGTAACTGCTATGTAATCTGCTGGTCCCTTATTTTTAAAAGATATAGAAGGCCAGAGGACTAGCAGATGGCATAGTGGCTACGTTGCTGGACTCCCATGTAGTCGACTGTGGTTCAAGTCCTGGACTAGGGACTTGAACACATGCCAGGCACGTGTGCGTGTGTGCCCAAAATCCCGAGAAGAGAATGGAGGAGAAGGGAATATGGTGTGGCCATCCCCCTGGAGGGGGGATTTCTTGCTTTCTGTCTCTCTTTGTCTTTCTGGTGAGCACATGCACCCTATAGCAAAAACCTCTCAAAAAAAAAAAATTCTAAGTCAAAAATGTATTTAATACACCTAACACACTGAACAAATCGATCACACCTTAGCCTCAACTACCTTAAACGTGCTCACAACACTTACATTTAGCCTGCAAGTGGGCCACATCATCCAACACAATGTCTGTTACATAATAAAGTGTTCAATATCTCATGCAGTCTATTGAGTACCGTACTGAAAGTATACAACAGAATGGCTGTGTGGGGTCAGCAGATGGTGTAGTGGCTACATTGCTGGACTCCCAGATGGCTGACCATGGTTTGAGTCCCAGATACAGTGGTTTGAAAATCATGCCAGGCACATATTTGTGCGTGCCCAAAATCCCAAGAAGAGAATGGGGACACAGAGACTGCGATGTGGTCAACCCTTCTGGGGGGTGATTTCTCACTTTCTGTTTCTCTGTCTCAATGGCAAGTGCACGTGCTCTATAGCAAGAATCTCTCTCAAAACAAACAAACAAACAAACAAAACAGAATGACTAGGGCTGGCAGATGGTATGGTGTTGAGGTGCTGAATTCTCACGTGGCCAACCACAGTTCAAGTCCTGGCCTGGGCAGCTTGCTTTCTCTCTTTCATCAAATTGAAGAATAAGAAATAAATTAAATTAAATAAATATTTCTTAAAAAAAAAAAAATACAGGATGGCTGGCTGGGTACCCAGAGTATAGCTTCCACTGAATGCATGTAAATCACTTTTGTACTGTCATAAACTCAAAAAAATCTAAGTCAAACCATTGTAAGCCAGGAACGTCTGTATCAGAATCCTCTCAATATAAGAAGTGCTATGGCTGTCAGAGTTAGCAGGAGAGATGGTGGGAAGCACATGAGAACTAAATACCTTATACTGAGGCCAGCAGGTAGCACAGTGGTTAAAGCACTGGAACCCATATGGCCAACTCTGTGGTTTGAATCCCAGATCCGGTGGCTTGAAAAACATGCATGCATGTCCAAACTCCTGCAAGGAGAATGGAGGAAATGGGTAGTCAATCCCCTCTCCATGGGGAGGGGGTGAACTGATTTCTTACTTTCCCTCTCTCTTTCTCTCTGTCTCTCTCTGGTGAGCACACACAATTTTGGTGAAAAAAATCTAAAATATGCAGTGTATTCATGATAGGAAAATCCATTTGGTATGCTAATGATACACAGTAATTACATATATAAAAATTATTAAAAAAAAAACAACTTATTTTTTTAAAGAGAGAATTTTGCTATAGGGCATGTGCACTTGCCAGAGACAGAGTGACAGAAAGCGAGAAATCACCCCCCATGGGAGATGATCATGACACAATTCCTTCTCCTCCTCTCTCCTCTTGGGATTTTGGGTATGCATGCACATGTTCCCGGCATGAGTTTTAAGTCCAAAGATGTTACCATTACACCATCTGCTGGTCCTAATACCTTATTTTCATATACTTAAGGAGTCAAGGGATATAAAGTTGATAAAACATAATCTAGAACTTTAAATGTATTGTTTTATATTATAAACCTAACCAAGGGCCAGCTCATGGCATGGTGGTTAAGGCAGCTAGATAGTTGACTGCACGGTTCAAATCCCTGACCCAGTGGCCTGAAAAACACACCAAGCACGTATGTATGTGTGTCCAGAACCCTGAAAAGAGGAAGACATGGAGGAGAAGGGACTGTGGTGTGACTATCCCCCATGGGGGAGATGCTCTCTCTTCTCCCTCACTTTGTCTTTCTCTGGTAAGCACATGCACCCTTGTGGCAAAATTAAAAACAAAAATGAAAATAAAAAAACTCTAACCAATGGACACACACACACACAATTATCAAAAATTGGGGAGAAGGAGAAAAAGGAGATAGAAGAATAGCGTAAATGAGCTAATGCCTCATTTTCCACAGTAATTAATGCTGTCTAAGCTCTTTATATATAAAAAACGGTGTAAGCCCGTTTAGGTGGGAGGCAACAACTTTAAGAACCAAAACAGAATGATTACAATTGGCATAAGAATGAAATAGATATTTATCTTTCATTCGATACTTCTCTGAAAAGACTCATTTTTTTTTTTCTTTTTTTGGAGAGGTTTTTGCCATAGGGCACGTGCACTCACCAGACAGACAGAGAGAGACAGAGACAGAAAGCGAGAAATCACCCCCCAGGGGGGATGGCCACGCCGCAATCCCTTCTCCTCCATTCTCCTCTCAGGATCTTGGGCACGTACGCACATGTGCCCGGCGTGAGTTTTAAGCCACCGGGTCTGGGACGTGAACCACCGTCGACTACATGGGAGTCCAGTGACACAGCCATTACGCTAACTGCTGGTCCCAAAAGACTGATTTTTTAAATTCATATTTGATGGGACTCACAGATGGCATAAAGTTTAAGTCGCTGGACTTCCACATAGTTGACTGTGGTTCGAGTCCCAAACCAGTGGTTTAAAACTCATGTTGGGCGTGCGTGCGTGCATGCCAAAGACCCTAAGAGAATGGAGGAAAAGAGACTGTGGTGTGGCCATCTCCCCTGGGGAGTGATTTCTCACTTTCTGTCTCTCTCTGTCTTTCTGATGAGTGCACACGCCCTATAACAAAAATCTCTCTAAAATAAATAAATGTTTTAAAACCCATATTTGATAAGTGAAATACACAGATCAAATAAGCAAAAAGAACATCCTTTAGCACAAGCACACAGAGACAGCTACTCTTAAACACCTCAGTGTGTAGCCTCCCCAAATCTCTTTCCAGGGAAGAACGCTACTTTTCTGAAGTGTTTATACCCCACAGTCGAAGCGGTGAGGTAGGACTCCCTGAGGTGGTACACAGGGAACTTCACAAGCACAAACGAAGTTGCTCCTCGGGAGACACTGGTGACCTGAGAGCGGTGGTCACTAAAGCTTCCCTCGGTCACCTCTGACCACGTCACAATGTCTACCCTTCAGTAGGACTGGTGACACTTACGGAAGGAGTAACGGAAGAATGTATGGCACGATGGCTCTCTTGGTTAATTCTGAGACATCTTGCTTGACAACCAGGAGCATCGAGTGACTGTGGCCCCTGATGGGATCCAGTTCCTACTTCCCCACCAGGTTGAATGCGTCTTACCCAGAGAGACAAGAGTCTCGTAGTTGGCTCTCATCACGTGTTTGTAAAGCTCCTTCTGCCACCCCTCTAGGTCCCGCCATTCTTGCTCCGAGAAATAAATGGCAACATCCTCGAAAGTCAGAGGGAACTGCAATTACAGACAAGATACACAGACAGTCACGACCGCTTTAGAACGACTCCAGCTCCTTCTGATCATTAATTTAAAAGTAGAGGACAGGGGACAGCAGGTGGCATGGTGGTTAAAGCACTGGATACTCCCACTTGGCCGATTGCAGTTCTAGTCCTGGACCTGGTGGTTTGCTTTCTTGCTTTCTGTGTGTGCGTCTGGTCAAATGAAAATAAATGAAAGAATAAATAAAATTAAATAAATAATTCTTTAAAAAAAAAAAAAAAAAGGCTGAAAAGAATAGCCTGAGCCAGACGGGGCATAGTGGCTAAGGTGGCTGGGTCGTACATGGCAACCACAGTTAGAGCACTGGACTCGGCCACTTGAAGGGCACACCAGGAATGTGTTTGCATGCCCAAAATCCCATGAGGAGAATGGAGAAGGAATTGTGGCATAGATAGCTCTCCAGGGGTGTGTGGGGGGGAGTTCTCACTACTTTCCCTCTCTCTCTGGCAACTGCATGAAACCAAGAGCAAAAAATAAAAAAAAGAAAAAAAGAAAAAGGGCTCCGTCAGAGGGTATAAACATCTTTGCTTTTAGTAGTCCAGATGGTGACGGTGGGAAAACACTGACCCTGTGTGCGGCTGGCCCACACGGAAAGGGTGTGTGCACGCTCATGATGGGGTCTGGCTGAGGCGGGCGTGGATCGCTGCATCAAGATCTGTTGGAGATGCAGGCTGTCTGTGTCTCCCTCTCTCATGAAAGAAATAAACTTTAAAAAAAAAAAACCTTTGCTTGTGAGCCAGCAGGTGGCATGGAGGTTAGATAGCTAGATCCCACATGGCTTACTTTGCAGTCTGAGTTCCGAACCCAGAGGCTTGAAAATCACATGTGTGTGCTTCCCAGAATCCTGCGAGATTGGCAGAAAAGGGATTGCACAGAGCCATCGTCCCTCGGGGGTGATTTCACACTTTCCCTGGCCGTGTCTCTCCAATGGGGCACGTTCATGCTGCAATTTTTCTACTTTCCATCCTACTGGGATGTTGGACAAGCATGCACACACACCTGGCACGTTTTTCAAGCTGCCAGGGTATGATTCAAATCATACAGTTGGTCACGTGGGATTTGGCTCCTTTAACCACCAAGGGACCAGTCTTCGTATTTAGATTTTTTTTATTCATTGGGAATGTATCTCACTCTAACAAAGTTTTTGATTCCAAATGGAAAAGTGAAGTGTCCCAACAGGGCTTCTGAAGGTCTGTGTCCTGTGTTAGTTTCGTAGATCTGCCATTATAAAGACCATCGTCTGGGTGGCTTAAAACGATAGAAATGTATTGTCTGACAGATCTGGTGGCTGCAAGTCTGAAATGAAGACGTCACGTCTGCAGGACGCCTGCCCGCAGGCGGTGGGGACTTAGCCCGTGCGCGCTTGGCTCCTGGCGGCCGCTGTCTGTCCCGGGCGCTCCTCCTGCAGCCGCAGGACCGTCTCTGCCCCCACTGTCACGGCTGCGCTGCGTCTTCCTCTCTTAAAGGGACGCTGGTCGGACTGCATGAGGGGCCCACCCCTGAGAATTCTGCCTCACGGTGTCCGTGCTGAACTGTCCTAGGGTGCAAGATCGCGGCTGTGCCGAACAGCGACTCCGGCCCAGTCCCGCCTCTACCCTCCGCGGTCCGCCCCGCCCGGCCTAGAGCCACCGGCCCGCCCCAAGGCCCAGCCTGGACCCAGAGCAACCTGACTCGGTCCACCTGTTCGCCCCGCCCGGAACCCGAGCACCCGCCCCAACACTGAGCGCCCGCTGCCGGGCTGTCGTACCAGAGCCTGCTCGGTCCTGCCACCTTGCAA
>NW_006159440.1:341506-344255 GCF_000334495.1 Tupaia belangeri chinensis | reverse complement strand
GTCCGCAGAGCCCGCTCGCGAATCCAGCGCCGCTGGCGCGCGGAGCACGCTGGGACCCGGCGCCGCCCCACAGCGCCCCCCGCGGTTGGGAGGAGCAGGCGCAGCCGCGTCTGTCCTCGGGATGGTCTCCACCCAGGCCGCTGCCTGACGTCTGGATCCTGGACCCTCGGGGGACTCCATGGGAGGGGGATCCTCCTCGGAGAGGAGCTGGGAGCAGGGAGAGGTGGAGATGAGAAGGGACAGGGCTCCCCTTTAAAACCTCACCTTCAAAACCATACTCTGGCCACTAGAATCCCTCAGATTTTCATATCCAGCCCCTCATGATTGGTCCACAAAGCAATCAATCATAACCCACCTTTTACAACCAACCACAGTCAACATGTATATAACCATGATCCCTGGCCTACAGTCGCCAGAAGACCCTGAAGAGTTGTAACGCTGCACGACCCTGAAGACCCTGAAGAGCTGTGACACTGCATTGTCTCTGGACGACCCTGAAGAGTTGTAACACTGTGTTGTCTCTGTGCTGCCCACAATAAACCGGCAACCCTGAAGAGTTGTAACACTGCCGTGTCCATGTTGTAACACTGCCTCTCTCACTCCTTCCCTCAGGAAACCTGTTCGACTGTTCCCGGGGTCCGGACTACTGGAGAGAGAGAAAGTAAGAAAGCGCATGACTAGGTTTGAGAGTCAAACCATAGCTGGCCACGTGGGAGTCCAGAGCCTCAACTACCAGGCCAAGTATGGTGGTCTTAAATCTTCTAAAAATTTCAGCCTTTCGGGCTGGCAGGTGGCATGGTGGTTAAGGTGCTGGACTCCCACAAGACCGACTGAGATTCAAGTCCTGGATCTAAAGGCTTGCTTTCTCACTTTCCCTCTCTTTGCTACTCTGTCTCCCTCTGGTCAAATAAAAAATAATAGTGATGATTAATAACATTTAATAAAATAATTCCTTTAAAAACTTTTTGCAGGCAATGAGGCCAGCAGGTGGTGTGGTGTGGTTGAGGGCACTGGACTCCCACATGGCCAACTATGCTTTGTGTCCCAGACCTGGCAGCTTGCTCTCTCACTTTCTCTCTCTCTCTGTCCCTCTCTGGACAATTAAAATGAAATAAATGAATAAATAGTTCAATAAAGTAATTCTTAAAAATTAAAAAAAAATTCCAGGCATCATTTTCTTCAAACAGCACACTAAACTTGTCAGTGAAATTGCTTAATGAAGGATCAGCAGGTGGAGTGGTGGTTAGGTTGCTGGACACTCCCACATCGCCAACTGTGGTTTAAGTCCCGGACCTGGTGACTTTCTTCCTCATTTTCCCTCTCTCTCTCTCTGTATGTCTCTCTCTGGTCAAATTAAAATAAATAAATAAAATTTAAAAAGTGTTTAATAAAATGCCATCATAGTCCAACAAATCTGTCAGAGAACCTCTAACAGTTGACAAGGTTGAGAAATTGCTGTTCTTACCTTATAAGGTTAAACTTTAATTTTGTTTTTTAAAGAGGTTTTTGCTATAGGAGGGCGCAAGACAGAGATATTGAACGCAAGAAATCACCCCCAGGGGAAATGGCTACACTGCAGTCCCTTCTCCTTTGTTCTCCTCTCTGCATTTTTGGGCACGTATGCACATGCACTTGGTGAGAGTTTTAAGCCACTGGGTCAGGGATTTGAACCACAGTTGACTATGCGGGACTCCAGCAACATAACCATTACGCCATCTGCTAGACCCAAACTTTAAAATGTTTAACTACTACGTTTTTAATAATAAAATGATAAAACCACACTGATTTCTTGTGCCCTACAAGTTCATTTCACTGCGATGATATTCTGATTCAGAGAATGGCAACTTTGACCATCAAACATTCCCTACTTGACTAAAATGTACATTAGAGTCGATCTCACACTGCATACTGCATGTGTAGCTACAACCTGCCACCATATGCTTAAGAGCAGGTGCCAACAGGATGCTCTCGCACTTCAGGATTTATGGATACTCTTACTGTTGCGGGTGTTCACTTGACTCTTGTTGAAATACAGGTTTGGGAGGACTTGGATTCATGCTGTTAGGAATGAAACTGCTGGAAAACCAGTATGTGGTTTTCTTCTCTTAATACACTACATTGACCTGAAACACACAACCTCCATTCCCTCTCTCCTGCCCAGCAGCACAGACCCAGCCAACCACAACCTCAAGCTTTGTCTCTGCTGATCCCAGGAATTCCACTTCCAGACCAAGCCCCAGAGAGGCAATAATCTGAGGGGTGAGAGAGACCAGGGTAATGCAGTCCTGTCTGTTTTTTTTTTTTTTTTTTTGAGAGGTTTTTGCTATAGGGCACATGTGCTTGCTACAAAGACAGAGAGACAGAAAATGAGAAATCAAATGACTTCCAGGGAGAGGGGGAGGAATGGCCATGCCGCAATCCCTTCTCCTCCATTCTCCCCCCTGGATCTTGGACACATATGCACACGCGCCCAGCATGAGTTTAAGCCAGTGGGTCCTGGACTCGAACCATGGTCGACTACATGGGAGTTCAGTGACATAGCCAATACGCCAACTGCTGGTCCCAAAAGTTGTTATACTGTATTGATTAGGGACTAATGACTTGGAAAAAAGCCTATATGCATTCAGTACAAACGCGAACTTTTTTTTTTTTAATATGGAACGCTTCACAAATTTGCATGTCATCCTTGCGCAGTGGCCATGCTAATCTTCTCTGTATTGTTCCAATTTTAGTATATGTGCTGCCGAAG
>NW_006159440.1:339367-340159 GCF_000334495.1 Tupaia belangeri chinensis | reverse complement strand
TCAACCTTTTTTTTGGCCGCCGGGCCATCCCGGGCCAGAGAGGCAGGGAGGGGCAGGGAGGCCCCCCCCTGCCGCGTGGGGCGGGGGGGCCCCCCCCCCCACACAAACGTAAATTTTTTTAAAAAATATTTTATTTCAGGGGTTGGTTACATCTTCGGAGGCAGAGCTGGTGAACCTGAGGCTCACCCTATTTGGCCCCTATACTGGCCAGTGAGATGCCAACTGCTTGACCTTAGCAGTCACAGTTATAAATTCTACAAATGGTAAAGGACCTTTTCTTTTCTTTTCTTTTTACTTTTTATTTTGCCAGAGAGAGAGAGGGAGAAAGAGAGAGAGAGAGAGAAAGAGAGACAAGGGAGAAGAAAGCACGGCCCCCCACTGGGGTCTGGTCATGCTGTAACCCCTCTGCCCATTTCTCTTTCCTTTAGGTCTCTGACCACTTGCAGCACGCCCAGCGTGTCCTGCAAGCTCAACAGGTCTGGGACTCCAACCACCAGTCAGCCATGTGGGATGTGATTTCCTTAAACACCAGGCCACAGGGCCAGGCCAGCGAAGGGCCTTTTCATCACGTTTGTGCCTCTGGGCCACTCTACCCGACTAGCTCAGCTGGCCCTACTTTGCACTCTCATGCCCACCTTCCTAAATCGGTCAGCCGGCCTGCAAACCCATGGGCTCCGGTCTGGGCCCTCAGCCTCAACCCGCATCCGTCTTGCCGGGCACGTGGGCTCAGCGCACACAGCTCCCGCTCACAGCGGCCGGCAGGGGGCGCGCTGCCCGGGCGGGCGGCTGCGG
>NW_006159440.1:299638-321929 GCF_000334495.1 Tupaia belangeri chinensis | reverse complement strand
GCGGCCGCGCCCCCCCCAAACCCCCCCCTGCGGGTGAGGCCCGGGACCTCCCGCGGGCAGGTGGCAACCGCGAGGGCGGCGCGTCCGACTCAGCCCGCGGGCCGGCCGGAGAAGTGGGGGTGTCATTGCCCCGGGAGCCGTGGTCCTCAAATCCTCCCCGGACGGCTGACTGCGCGGGCGAGCGTGGGATTTCGGTCATACCTCCTGCCAGATTGCATGACCACAGGGTCCCCCACGGCCTCTTGCGGAACAATGCCGGGCATGCAGGACCCCAGGAATACGGCGGAATGAATGGCCCGAGCAGTGCCGAGGGGTGCCGGCCTCGCTGCCTGCTGCGAGCGGACTCCCTGACGGCCAGGTGGTGCGGGGCTGCAGAGACCACCGGGACTGCCCCGCACAGCCTTTCAGAACCAGGGAGTGGTCAACTAATGGGACCGAAAGCTGCTTCTTGCATTTGCCATCTCGGCAGCCTTTGGTCACCCCAAGGAGAGCCATTTTAGTGGGTCAAGAGCCAGACTGCTTAATAGAGAGTGACTGAAAAGCAAGGAAAGGTCGAAGAGAAAAGGGGAGCAGCAGTGGTGGGCCGGGGGTGCCATCTCTGCCCTTTTTGCCTTTTTTTTTTTTAAAGGTGGTAGGGATGATAAAGTGTCTGTGCCAGCCCTGGCCCATAGAGATACACCCAAGCCAAGTAACTATAGCGTCGTCGGTAGTGAAGGTAAAAAGAAATGTGTGTTTAAAAGGGTTTTTTTGTGTTTTTTTTTTTTTTTTTTTTTGCCATAGGGCGCATGTGGAAGAGGGTCCAGAATTGAACCACAAAGTCGGCCATGAGGGGTCCAGCCGCTTTAACTACCATGGCCCTGGATTAATTAAAATTTGACCAGAGAAGGGGGGAGAGAGAGAAAGTGAAAAAGCAAGCCACCAGGTCCAGGACCTGAACCATGGTAGGCCATGTGGGACCCCAGCGCCCTTAAGCACTATGCCATCTGCCGGCCCCAGATTTGTTTACTTTTTTTAGAGAGATTTTTGTTATGAAGCATTTGTGGGAGACAGACAGAAAGCAAGAAATCACCTCCCCGGGGGGAATGGCCACACCGCAACTGCTTCTCCTCCATTCTCTGGGGATTTTAGGCACATACTTACAAACCCAGCATGAGTTTCGAGCTGCTGGGTCTGGGACATGAACCACTGATGGCCTTATGGGAGTCCAGCGACATAACCATTATACCATCTGCTGGTCCCCAAATTTCCCCCCCAATATCTTAATATTTGTATTACTTAAGTATGGAATTTAAAAAGATGTGAAGTCAAGTAATTTACATCTTGAAACTCATCCAGTGTAACATGTAGCATTACTATTTCATCTGGGCTCACCCCCTCCCTGCCGAAAGTCCTTCCAGGTATTCTGTAGTTTTACTTCCCAGTTTCTGGTTAATAGTGAAGGGGGCATTTTCTACTTGGGTCATTTACAACCTCTGGAGTCGGCCATGGTCCCTGGTCTTGATGGAGTCACCCGGATTTGTCAAGGAGGAAGGCTTTATTATGAGTGCTATCAGTGGAGACATAGCTAGGTTTGTTCAAAAGCCAGTCTCCTTTTTCTCTGTTTTTTAAAGGGAGATTTTTGCTACAGGGCACATGCACTCGCCAGAGAGAGACAGACAGAAAACGAGAAGCCACTCTCCCCCAGGGGGATGGGCATGCATGCACATGTGCCTGGCGTGCATTTTAAGCCACCAGGTCTGGGACTTGAACCACAGTCGACTACGTGGAAGTCCAGCAACATAACCATTATACCATCTGCTGGTCCCAATTTTAATGACATTTTTCACATAACCCAGGACATGCAAGTAATAATTTAATCATGTAGTCAATATTTTAAAATTATTAATGGAGTTTTACAATTTTTTGCTGTACGTCTTAAAGATTGCATGTGTATTAGGTATCTTAATTTCCTTCTCAGAGTAGGAGGCCAGGTCCTCCGAGAGTGAGGGCTGTGTGGACGAGGGCCCTGCACATCTCAGCTGAACTAGACACATCTGAAATGTTGGTGGCCACATGTACCTACTAGCTGCCATATTGAACAGGGCAAGTCTGTTACGGAGAAGAATCAGGACAGATTGCCATACTGACGAAACAGAACCAGGGCAGCTGCCATGGTGGACACGCCCCTGTAACTAGAGGCCGAGGCCACGAGAGACGCCTGGATAGATTCCAGCTGACGCCTGATGTGGTGGCAGTACCTGTGGTTCCAGCTACTGGGAAGGCTGAGGATCACAACACAAAAATACCTTGTCCTGAAAGAGAGAGAAGTGGGGACAGCAGATGGCATAGCAGTTATGTTGCTGTGCTCCCACATGGCCGACCGTGGTTTGAGTCCCAGACTCACTACCTTGAAACTCATGCCAGACGTGTGTGGATGCTCACCCAAGATCCTGGGAGGAGAAGGGATTGTGGCGTGGCCATCCCCTTGGGGAGTGATTTCTCATTTTCCCTCTCACTTTCTGTCTCATGTGCCCCAAGGCAAAAACTTCTGTCTTTAAAAAAAGAGAGAGAGATAGATAGGGCCCAGCAGGTGGCATGGTGGTTAAGGCAATGGATTCCCACATTGCCAACTGCGGTTCTAGTCCTAGGTGCCACAGCTGAAAATCACAACAAATATATATGTTAAATAAAAGAGAGAGAGAGAGAAGGGACCAGTGTACCTAAAAAGGTAGAAGGATTGGCATTCAGAGCACAAGTGGAGAAGTTACCTTTAATTAGGATGAAACTTTTCCCTTGGGAAAGAGAGAAGAGAGCCAGCATTAAGTTAGTGATACATTTGGAATGGGAAAGAGTATGAAATAAAAGGGAAGTTGAGAAAGTTCAGGCCTAATCACTCTTAATTTGCTTCTCAATGTAGGGGGCCAGGTCACCTGAGAGTGAGAGGGCTTTGTGGAAAAGGGCACTGAGGGCCCTGCACTCAGCTGGGCTCCCTGAGGCTGCAGCAGCACCTGGGGGCCTGTTGGGAGGGCAGAATCTGTCTTCCTCCCAGAACGACTGAACTGAAATCTAATGAGCTCTCCTAGTGATTTTTATGCAGGGTAGTTCCAGAATGGCAGTACTGAAAGTTGAAGGAGAGCACCTTTATTCATTTGTTTATTGAGACGTTTTTGCCTTAGGGTGCTTGCTGAGTGGAGGCAGAGACCAAGTGAAAGAGAACTCAACCCCCAGGGTATTGGCCACACAGCAGTCTCCCCGCAGGATCCTGGGCAGGCACACCCTGCTTAATTCTCAAACCACCCAGTCTGGGACTAGAACTGTTGTCACCTGTCAGCTGTGTGGGAATCTAGTGACTTAACTGCTACGCCATCTGCTGGCCCCGGGAGAGCGCCTTTATGGACCAGGAAGAGAAGCTTAGAGGGCACCAGGCAGTGGGGGAGCCCAGGCAGTCTGTGGTGACCGCAGTTTACTTGTCCGCCATCTCCTTCAGTCGGCTGTGCGGCCCGCTTAGAGACCGACAGTGGGTAGGACTGGGCTGACCAAGGTTGGAGGCTAAGAGCAGGTGAGGCAGAAAGGCGTGAGTGAGTGACAGAGGCTTGAGAGGGGCTGAAGTGACCAACCAGGAAAGAAAGCAAAGCCAAGAACAGGCACAGAGACTAGGAGGGAAGGGGCTGGAGTCCTTGATGGGATTGCCGGCAGGTGAATGAGAGCAGGCAGTGGGTAAGCTGGAGAGGGGCTGTGGCTGGAGAATGCTTTGTCAAGATCATGGAGTTCCAAGGCTTTCGAGGTCGCTCTAGTCCAACCTCCTATTCATTGTAGGATCTCTTCCTTTGCGCCACTCTGTTTCAACATACATCCAATGGGGGCCAGCAGGTGGCATGGTGGTTAAGGGCGCTGCTCCTACATGGCCGACCACAGTTTGAGGCCCAGACCTGGCGGCTTGCTTTCTCACTTTCCCTGTCTCTCTCCCTCTCTGGTCAAATTAAAATAATAAATAAATGGGACCAGCAGGTGGCGTGGTGGTTAAGGTGCTGGACACTCCCACATGGCCAACCACAGTTAGAGTTCTGGACCTGGTGGCTTGATTTCCCATTTTCCATCTTGCTCTCTCTCAATCTCTCTCTGGTCAAATTAAAGTAAATGAATGCATAAATAAAAAATTAAATAATTCTTTAAAAAAATAAATAAAGTTAAATAACTTAAAAAATAAAACAACAAAATATAGTCAATGTTGGGGCAGCCTGTTATTTTCTTGGAAAGAGCTAGTTCAGATGATTTACTATAGGCCAAAGATGGCCTGCCTAAAAATGTCCATATGTCGGTTCTGGTTCTGTCCTCTGGAATAACACGTGGGACATTAAACAAGTCTGCTCTGCCTTCTGTTTTATAACCCTCAAATATTTGAAAACAGCTGTCACGTGTTCTCCAGACAGCGTTTCCGGCTTACTCTGCCGTTCTGAGCAGAGCGGCTGTGGTTGGCAGGCAGCGCATCAGACCTGAGGGCTTTCTCAGAGGACATGGTGCCCAGTGAAACCAGGCTGGGTCCTCCAGAAAGGCTGCAGCAGCAGCCTGGCCTCTGGGCCTCTGGGCCTTGGGTGGAGGAGGTGTGCTAGGTTGGTCCTCAGCGGCCAGTTTCATTCGGGCTCCCACAGAATTCCCCCTGAGCCACCCGAGCAGTTCTTGAGGCTTTCAAGGCCATTGAACTCCAGAAAGAGGCTCGTGCAGACAGGACTAAAACCGTGTTTCAGTTATTCTCAGCTGGACAGATGGGCAGTTGTTTATTTTTAATTTAAGGTTAGGGGTCCTTGTTTTTTCTTTTGCTTATAGGGCATGTGTACTCGCCAGAGAAAGAGAGAAAGGGAAAATGAGAACTCACCCCTGTGAGGATGGCCACGTTGCAGTCCCTTCCCCATTGTCCTCTTAGGATGTTGGGTGTGCATTCACAGGTGCCTGGAGTGGTTTTCAAGCCAGCAGGTCCAGGACTCAAATGAGGGAGTCTGCTGTGTGGGAATCCAGCACCTTAGCCCGCACGCCACTTACCCTAGAGCCCCTTCTAATACTCCATGTCTTGTACTGTCTCTGCACACAGACTCCTGAGTGGGACTCCGAGTGCCTTACCTCCCTGCAGCCCCTCCCTCTTCCAACACCTCCAGCAGCTAATGAGGCTCATCTGCAGACTGCAGCCATCTCCCTGTGGACGGTGGTGGCTGCTGTGCAGGCCCTAGAGAGGAAGGTGGAGGTTCACAGCCGGCGGCTCCTACACCTAGAAGGCCGGACAGGGACAGCAGAGAAGAAGCTGGCTAGCTGTGAAAAGACGGTGACCGAGCTTGGGAACCAGCTGGAGGGCAAGTGGGCCGTGTTGGGGACGCTGCTGCAGGAGTACGGGCTGCTGCAGAGGCGGCTGGAGAACCTGGAGAACCTGCTGCGCAACAGGAACTTCTGGGTGCTGCGGCTGCCCCCGGGCATTAAAGGAGATCTCCCAAAGGTAATCACCTCTGCTCGCCCCTTAAGGGATAGTCTTGGTTAGTGACTTAAGGCATCTTTATTTCCTTTTTAAATTTCCTAAAATTTGTTAAACTGAAGAAGCACAAAGGTATTTTGTGTTTCTCTATGTGGAAAACCTCTGTTCAATTTAATTCTCATTTAGAGTGTCACCCTTCAGGTCAGAAACGTCTTTTTAACCAAAGTCGGCTATTTGGTAGATGGCTTTTTTTATTGCTTGCTTGCTTTCTCCTATTCATTACTCATGACCCTCTTCTTTCTTTGTGAGCCTATGTCTGTCAGAACCTTGGTGAGGAAACTAAGTTAAATATCATTTAAATCAGCTGATTTGAATTTGTAGGTACTTGTGAAAAAGTTAGAGGAGGACAAGATAGGATTGCACTGTTAAATGGTTAACAAAAGGGTTTGGGGTTGCCCATGGGTCTAAGGTCGATGTTGATTTTCTGCTTTACCTTTCTTTCCAGAAGCATGCTAGGATGCTCTAGCTTTCTGGAGGAAATAGCCCATTAGGAAAAAGGAAATAGCCTTGAGGCAGCTAGTTTCTCACATGCTTAGTGATTCATTCATTCAACAAATATTTCCTTGGGACCAGCAGTTAGCGTAATGGCTATGTCGCTGGACTCCCACGTAGTCGACTGCAGTTCTTGTCCTGGACCTGGTGGCTTAAACTCACGCCAGGCGCGTGTGTATGCGTGCCCAAGATCCCGAGAGGAGAATGGAGGAGAAGGGATTGCGGTGTGGCCATCCCCCCCGGGGGGTGATTTCTCTCTTTCTATCTCTCTGTCTCTCTTTCTGGCGAGCGCACACGCCCTGTAACAAAAATATATATATATATTTCCTGAATGCTTACTTACTATTACTGCATCCTGAGGGCATAGCAGTTTACTTAACCCTGGAGCTTTAGGTGAAAGGGAGATTACCTAAACACACACAAAAATATGTGCATTTTTTGCTTTGGTAAGTGTAAAACAGGGTTGGGCCAGCAGGTGGCATGGTGGTTAAAGGCATTAGATTTCCACATGGCCAACTGTGGTTCCAGTCCCAGACCTAGTGGTTTGCTTTCTCACTTTCCCTTTCTCCCTCTCTCTGATCAAATTTAAAAATAACAATAAAGGGAACCAGCAGTTAGCGTAATGGCTATGTCGCTGGACTCCCACGTAGTCGACCGCGGTTCGCGTCCCGGACCTGGTGGCTTAAAACTCACGCCGGGCGCGCGTGTGTGTGTGTGCCCAAGATCCCGAGAGGAGAATGGAGGAGAAGGGACTGTGGCGTGACCATCCCCCCTGGGGGTGATTTCTCGCTTTCTGTCTCTATGTCTCTCTCTGTCTGTCTGTCTGGCGAGCGCACGCGCCCTACAGTGAAAATCTCTCCAAAAGAAAAAAAGAAAAAAATAACAATAACAGGGGCCAGTAGGTGGCATGGTGGTTAAAGGTGCTGAATTCCCACATGGCTGGTCACAGTTCGAGTCCTGGCTTGCTTTCTCTGTCTCTGTCCCTCTCTGGTCAAACTGAAATAAAGGAATAAATAAATAAATAAAGTTAAATAAAAGTAACATACCCATTACACTAACTGCTGGTCCCGACTGGTTTATATTTTCAAAATCATTTTGGCTGCTTGTGGGAGAATGGGTCATGCAGGCAAGAACAGAAGCAGGAAGGAAATGAGGCCGCTGTGTACTAGGAGGGAGGAGAGCGTCTGGGCGAGGGCAGCAGAGGGGGTAGAGAGAAGTGGGCAGCCAGGGGTTTTCGATGGTCGAACTGATGTAGGACTGGCAGATGAGAATTAGGAAGTGGGGAACTGACAAACAATAATTGTAAATTGACTAGTCATTTTGGTAATTTACATAGAACTTACTGTCTGAACACTTTACTTTTTTTGTTAAAGGTTTTTACAATAGGGCACATGTACTCCTTGAAGAAGATCAGAGACAGAGAGGGGAAGTGAGAAATCAGTCCCCAGGGGCACTGGCCACACTGCAAACCCTTCTCTTCCATTCTTCTCTTGGGATTCTGGATACATACATACATGCCCAGTGTGATTTTCAAGCCACCAGGTCCAGGGCTTGAACCTCAGCCAGCCATGTGGGCGCCTAAAACACTACACAACCTGCTGGCCCCGCTCTTTACTTATTTTAAAGCACGTCATTTTCTTTCTTTTTTTGGGGGGGTGGGGGGGGTAAGGTTTTTGCTATAGGGTATGTGCTCTCACCTGAAAGACAGAGAGTGACAGAGAGACAGAAAGCAAGAAATCACCCCCCAGGGAGGATGGCCACGCCGCAGTCCCTTTTCCTCCATTTTCCTCACATGATCTTGAGCACACACGCACACGTGCCCAGCGTGAGTTTAAGCCACCGGGTCCAGGACTCGAACCACGGTCGACTACATGGGAGTCCAGCGACATAGCCATTACGCCAGCTGCTGGTCCCAAAGTGTGTCATTTTCATAAGGCCTGAGCTGATAGAGTTTCTAAATAGAAAGTACAGAGTTGTGGTTTAACCCAACTGGCTCCAGAGCTAGTGCTGGTAACCACCTTGGGTCTGTGGCTCTTGGGCTTTTGGCCTAAAGAACTGGAGGGATGATGTGGACATGTCCCTGAGGGAACTACGTCGGAGAAGTCCAGCGTTGGCAGTGAGATGGAAGTAGGAGTTCCTTGGCAGTGGTTGGTTCGAGGTGTCTGCAGCACGTGCAGGAGAGCTGTTCAGTGAGCTCTGAGGAAGAGAAGAGTCGGGAGCCGTTGGCGTAGAAGCGGTATTTGAGTTCTGAGGTGGAAGTGGTTATCTCCGGAGAGGAAGTGGACAGTAAGAGGGGCAGTCCAGGGACCAAGCTCCAGGGGTGAGAGGAGCCTGCAGAGGAGCGGAAGGGGAGAACAGTGAGGTCGGGAGAAGAGAAGTGAGAAGATGTGGTTCCACACGGGCCAAGGGAAAACAGTTCGAGGAGTCGTCACGTGGGGCAAGTATGTCCCTATAAAGACAAGGACAGTGAATAGGAGTGGGCAGCAGGGTCGCGGCAGCCTTGACGAGAAATGTTTCTGGGGTGTGGATAAAAGACTAAATGGACGCCAGCCAGTGGCGTGGTGGTTAAGGAGCTGGATCCCTCGTGGTTGACTGCAAGATTCAGATCTGGAGACCTGAAAAACGTCCAGCGTGAGGCCAGCAGGTCACTGGTGGCTAAGGCACTGGACTCCCACATGACCAGCCATGGATCGAGCCCTAGACCTGGCAGCTTGAAAATGATTCAGGGGACATGTGCATCCGTGCCCAAATTCCTAAGAGGAGCATGGAGGAGAAGGGGCTGTGGCGTGGTCATGTTCCTTGGGCAGTTGCTCTCTCAGTTTTCGTCTCTGTCCCTCCAGCAGGTGCGCCTGCCGTATCATATAGCAAACTCAGAGAACACGACCCGGCTGGACTGAAGAGTGAATGGAAAGAGAGATGGAGAGAGGAAAGATAGTCAGCTCTTTCTGTGAAGGGGAGCAGAGGCGAGGAGGTAGATGGGAGGGGTGTTGAGTCAGAGAACCTTACCTGCAGTGTGTCTTATTTGTTTATCTGGAGCCCCTCCAGAAGTTCCTGGACATAATTTAAACTTAGTGTTTCTTATAAGAATAGCTGTGGGGCTGGCAGGTGGCGTGGTGGTTAAGGCACTGGACTCCCATATGGCTGACTGCATTTTGAGTCCCGGACCTGGCAGCTTGCTCTCTTTCTCTCCCTCTCTCTGTCTCTACCTCGTCAAACTGAAAAACAATAATAATAAAAATAAATAATTATTTTTTAAAAAATAGCAGTAAAGGTAAGTTCATGTCCTAGAAGTAGGTAATGTCTAAATTGTCCATTGTAAACTCCAAAAATCACATATAAAAATATGTTCTGATTTTTCTTATAGATTTCTTAATGAAATGAAAATGCATTTAATTCTAATGTAGCTGTATTGAAGGTGATCTTCATTAAAATATGGGAAACAAACTTTTGTGTCCTTGTTTTCTCAAAAATGTCCTTTTGCTCTTGCCTTTAAATGCCAAGTCTTGGTCCAAAATAACTTGTCCTCATTTTTTTTTTTTTTTCCTGTTAAGAGAGATTTTTGTTATAGGGCATGTGCACTCACCAGAGAGACAGAAAGTGAGAAATCAACATCCCACGGGAGTGGCCACACCACAGCACAATCCCTCTTCCTTCATTCTTGGGATTTTGGGCACACATGCACACGTGCCTGGCATGAGTTTTGAGCCACCGGGTTCAGGACTGCAACCCCGGTCAACTACGTGGGAGTCTAGCGACATAACCATTACACCATTTGCTATTCCCAAATTTCTTAATGTAATTTTTTTGGGGAGTGGGGGGAGATTTTTTGCTATGGGGCACGTGCACTTACCAGAAAGACACAAAGTGAGAAATCACCCACCCCCGGGTTGGGGGGGATGGCCACGCCACAATCCCTTCTTCTTTATTCTCCTCTTGGGATCTTGGGCACGCACATATACACGCCTGGCATGAGTTTTAAGCCACCGGGTCCAGGACTCGAACCACGGTCGACTACATGGGAGTCCAGCGACATAGCCATTACGCTAACTGCTGGTTACCTTGTTTTTATTTTTGTTTTTGTCGTAGGTTACATGCACTCACTAGAGAGAAAGAAAAAGCGAGAAATCACCCCCCAGGGGGGATGGTCCCGCCGCAATCCCTTTTCCTCCATTCTCCTCTCGAGATCTTGGGCACGCACGCACACGTGCCTGGTTTGAGTTTTGAGCCACTGGGTCCAGGACGGGAACCACGGTCGACTACATGGGAGTCCAGCGACATAGCCATTACGCTAACTGCTGGTTCCCTTGTTTTTGTTTTTGTTTTTGTCGTAGGTTACATGCACTCACTAGAGAGAAAGAAAAAGTGAGAAATCACCCCAGGGACGGGGGAGGGGGGATGGCCATGCCATAATCCCTTCATTATCCTCTTGGGATTTGGGGCATGCACACACCTGGCATGGTTTTCAACCTACTGGGACTAGAACTCAAACTGCAGAGTCAGCCATGTGGGATCCAGCCTTAACTACCATACTACCTGCTGGTCCTGGATCCATTTTTTTTTAAAATGGATTCACTGGGATATATATTAGAAATCTGTTCAATTTATATTTTTTTCTCTCTAATATCATTTATAGTATGCTTCTCTGGTGCTGGCTTTTGTTGTTGTTTTAATATTAGGTAATCCTTGATTGTTTTTCCATGTTCACCAGTGAAAAACAGGTTGATCAATAGTTACAGGAAGCTGGCGTGAGTCTTTCACCACCACACAGGTCTGTTTGACCAAAGGAGCTTTCCAGGTAGATGTCCCTCTCTAGGGATGCTGTTGAGGTGGGTTTCACTGTCTGGTGCCCTGGCTAGAAGCAGGCAGGCGTGCAGGACCCACCCAGAGGCCAGAGGATGAGGGCTGTGCTCTGAGTTGTCAGGGTAAATGGCACTGCTACCTCACTCTGCCAGGGCTGATGCATCAGCAAGAGGGCCCACTATTCTAGAGATAGGTGCTTTATTCCTTTTAATTTTGCCAGAGAGACAGAGAGAGAGAGTGAGAAAGCACCCCCTGTGGGTAATGGTCCTGTGCAATCCTGTCTGCATTTCTTCCTCCTTTTGGGGTTTTGGGCACACATGCAAGTGCCGGTGTGTTTTTCAAGCTGCCAGATGTGGACTTGAACAGTGTGGTCAGTCACATGGGATCCAGCTGCCTAAACCACCATACCATGGGCTGGTCCAGGATAGGTTTGTTTTTTCTTTCTAGATTTTGTTTGAGAATCACCTCCCAGGGGATTGGGGTGGGTCACACCACAATCCTTTTGCCTCCAGTCTACTCTGAGGATTTTGGGCACCTTATGCACATGCACCCAGAATCTTTTTCTAGTCACCGGGTCTGGGACTTGAGCCCTGCAGCTGGCCCCTTAGTCGACTGTTTAGGGGCCAGCAGGTAGCATAATGGCTAAGGTGTTGAACTCTACAGGGCCAACCGTGATTTGAGTCCTGGACCTGGTGGCTTGCTTTCTCACTTTCTCTGTTGCTCTCTGTCTCTGGTGAACATGTGCCCTGTAGCAAACTTAAATAATAAATAAAGTTAAGTAAATAAATATATATGTTTTTTAAGAGGCTTTTTTTTTTTTTTTTTTTTTTTTTGAGAGGTTTTTGCTATAGGGCACGTGCACTCGCCAGACAGACAGAGAGAGACAGAAAGCAGGAAATCACCCCCCGGGGGGGTGGCCATGCCGCAATCCCCTCTCCTCCATTCTCCTCTCGGGATCTTGGGCACGCACACACACGCGCCCGGCGTGAGTTTAAGCCACCGGGTCCGGGACTCGAACCGCGGTCAACTATGTGGGAGTCCAGCGACATAGCCATTATGCTAACTGCTGGTCCCTTTAAGAGGCTTTTTAAACCATAGCTCATTATCACTTTTTGCTTCTGAGCTTGAAAATTCTGTGGGTTTCTTGACCAAGACTGTTCCATGCACAGAATGCAGCTTCCACACTTGAACTCCGTGGTCTTCAACACACCGATGTGGTGATGGCTTCTCATTCTTTGACCTTTACAGATGTAGTCCCTCCTGACTGTTTTTTTTTTTTTTTTTTGGAGAGGTTTTTGCTATAGGGCACGTGCACTGGCCAGACAGAGAGACAGAAAGCAAGAAATCACCCCCCGGGGGGATGGTCACACCGCAATTCCTTCTCCTCCATTCTCCTCTCGGGATCTTGGGCATACACACACACACGCCCGGCGTGAGTTTTAAGCCACCGGGTCCGGGACGCGAACCGCGGTTGACTACATGGGAGTCCAGCGACATAGCCATTACGCTAACTGCTGGTCCCCCTCCTGACTGTTTTTCCCCTAATTTGCCAGAGTGCATGCGCTTGTGGAGAGAGACGGTAAGAAAGCACCCCTGAATAGGGCGCGTTCATGTTGTAATCCCTTCTCCTACATTTTTTCATCCCTTCAGGATTTGGGGCCTGTAAGCACAAGTGCCTGGTGTGTTTTTCCAGCCCTCAGGGCAGGGATTCCATCTGCCTTTGGCCATGTAGGGTTTGGCTCCTTTAACCATCAGGCCACAGGACCAGCCTCCTTCTGTGAACTGTCCTTTCAGTGGAATTCTGAGAGGGCATTACCTCTGCTATGAGCTAGCCCTCAAATTGAATGTGTGTTCAGTTTAACACTTTAAACTAGAAGCCTGTCCTCAAGCTGTATTTTGGTCATAATTTAATCGTACATGTGTTTGTTTTAAGCTACCCCACAAGTCTTCTGTATACTGAGGTTAGATAAAAATAGACTCTTGGGCCAGCCAGTGGCGTGGTGGTTAAGGTGACTAAATCCCACATGGCCACTGCACAGTTCCAGCCTGAATCCACTGGCTCAAGTAACACTCCAGGGGTGTGTATGCCTGTGCCCAAAATCCCAGGAGGAGGATGGAGGAGAAGGGATTTTGGTGTGGCTATCCCCGGGGGTGATGTAGGGATGAGGGGGTGATTTCTCTCTCTCCGTTCCTCCTCTCTCCCTCCCTCCCTTTCTCCCCCTGTCTCTCTCCAGCAAGTGTATATGCCCTATAGCAAAAATCTAACTCACACACGTATATAAAAAATCACACTCACACACGTATATAAAATACCATAGCAGTAACTTGTGGTCTTATAAAATAAGTTATTATCTAGTATAGACTATACAGTGTCTGTAAAATGGATTGAAGAGGAAGAACATTAGTGTTCATTTAGCTATGTTCAAGTTTTGTTTTTTAGAATAAAGTTTCTAGGGTAAATGGCAATTTATCTTACCTGTAGCAAGGGACGGCTTTGCTAAGAATAGCTAACTCCCCTGTTTTGATTCTATAAACATCAAATAACAGCTTTTTTTTTTTTTTTTTTTTTTAATTCATGATGCAGTGTGTTTGGGAGAGGAGGGGAACGAGCGAGAAATGAGCAGTCTCCTCAGGGTCTGGTCGCTTGTTTGCTCCCAGACTTCCAGCCTATCTGATCCTGGGCACTTATGTGCATGGCTGGCATGTCTCAGGTTGACTGGGCTGGGATTTGAACCGTGGGTGCTGTGTGGAGTCCCATTTCTCTTGAGCAGCATATTACCTCCGCCATGAGTCGGCCCTCAAGTAATCTCATATACCATAGCTTTGTTCCCTGAGCACACCTCCTAGGTCTATGGGTTGCTGATCAGTTTAAGGCTCACCACTGTTAATCAGGTTTCCGTAGCTACCTCCCATTCCCCTGTTCTTATTTATAAATATTTTTAAATTTTATTTATATTTTTTGCTATGAGGCTGTGCTCACCAGAGAAAAACCAGAGAGACAGTTAGAGAGGGAGAGAAAGTGAGGAAGCAAACTATCAGGTCTGGGACTTGAACCACGGTCAACCATGTGGAAGTCCAGCACCTTAACCACCATTCCTCCTGTTGACCCCATGATTTTATAAATACGTATATGTATATTTAAAGATTTATTTGATTTATTTATTTTAGGTTTTTGTCAGATGGCACATGCACTCACTAGTTACAGAAAAAGAGAGAAATCCCCCCCCGCCCCCCGATGGGATGGCCATGCCACAGTCACATGCCCTGTGTGCATTGAGCCATTAGGTCTGGTCAACCAATGACGGTTGACTATGTGAGTCCAGCACCTTAACCACTACACCACCTGCTGGCCCCACAAATATATTTTTAAAACAAACACTCTACCATAAATGTGGTCAACTGAGCAGATCCACCGAAATGTTAGGTCAGGTGTAGCTCTTCATCATTCTTTTTTGTTTGCTTGTTTGTTTTTAAAGAGAGTTCTTGCTATATGGTGGGTGCGCTTGCTGGAGAGCCAGAGAGACAGAAGATGAGAAATCGCCTCCCAGAGGGGAGGCTACGCCAAAATCCCTCCTCTATTCTCTTCTCAGGATTTTGGGCATGCGTGCATATGTGCCCAGTGTGAGGGTCTTTTTTAAGAGACGTTTTTGGCCAGCGTTTGCTCATCGGAAAGACAGACAGAAAGCAAGAAATCACCCCCTGGGGGTTGGCTGCAGTCCCTTCTCTTCCATTCTCCTCTCGGAATCTTGGGCACAAACATGCGCCTGGCGTGAGTTTAAGCCACCAGGTCCGGGGGTCCCAGTGACATTGCCATTATGGCAACTGCTGGTCCCTGCGCCCACTGTGAGTTTTAAACTGCTGTGTCTGAGATTCGAACCATAGTCTACCACATGGGAGTCCAGCAATATAACCATTACACCATTTGCTGTAATAATTATTACCTTTAATTATTAATCCATTTCATGAATTTGCTTTTTTTTTTGGCAGGGGTGGGATGGTGTCAGATCTCTAGGCCTGAAGACCCTGGGTGAACATAGCACTGGTTTTCTGAAGTTGAGGCTGGACTCTGGGCTAACAGATGACCCACCAAAGTACAGGTCACTGAAGCAGCCAGTCATCTGCCTCTGTTGAGGGCCACCAAATGGTACTGCACGTAGGATCACTCCAGGTGCTCAGGACACTTAAGTGAACTGTCCCCGCCACACTGTCCTCAGCCAAGAAGTAGGGGCAGCTCAGAGCATCCCTGTCCCCACCTCGCCCTCATACAGTCCAACGTGTTGTTTAATGAGAGTGGACCCATGCCAAGTCAAAGATGTGTATATGCACATACACAAAGGTTCCTGGAGTCTTTTTTTCTTCTCTTTTTTGTAGCATCCTTTTTTATTTTATGGATGTTATGTTTTCTCAAATGTTTATGGAAGAGTCAGCAGAGGTGGCATGGTGGTTAAGGCACTGGGCTCCCACACGGTTGACCACAGGTTGAGTCCTGGACATGACAGCTTGCTTCATTTTCTCTCTCTCTCTCTCTCTCTCTCTTTCTCTCTGATGAGTAGATTTGCCCTATAGAAAAATTGAAAATAATAATAAAATAGAAAGAAAAAGAATAAAACTGTAGGAAATGGCTACGTGGAAGGAGGAAGAGCCAGTCATGAGCAACTAAACCCCAGGATGAAAAAAGCTTTATGCTAGGTGGTACTATCCATATTGGGTACCATAATTTCTCCAGATAACGCTTGCATGTCTTTACAGAACCTTCCAGTTTTTGCCTGTGGATCAATGTCTAGGTTTACACCAGTCTGTACTAAAAGGTAGGGGATTCAGTTCTTTTTCTTTTTTTTTTTTTTGAGAGGTTTTTTGCTGTAGGGCGCATACGCTCACCAGACAGAGACAGAAAGCAGGAAATCACCCCCCAGGGGGGGAATGGCCACGCCGCAGTCCCTTCTCCTCCATTCTCCTCTTGGGATCTTTGGCACGCATGCACATGTGCCCGGCGTGAGTTTTAAGCCACCGGGTCCGGGACACGAACCGCGGTCGACTACGTGGAAGTCCAGCGACATAACCATTACGCTAACTGCTGGTCCCGGGGATTCAGTTCTTAATGTGACCATGCTCTACATCAAACCTGAACTCCCAACTAGACAGAATCCATAATTTATTGAAGGAAGAGGCTGGAGGGGGCTGGAGGGTGGGGTGAGGTGGTCCACTGAGGTGGTCCACTGAGGTGGTCCACTGAGGTGTGGGTCTTTTCTCCACCCTCTCTCTCTCAGAGCTTTCCCAGATACCTCAGATTTCTCCAGGGTCTGGATCCCATTTTGCCCTTGGCCTCCCCCTTCCCCTCTCCTCTTCCTTCTCCTTCCTCTCCTCCTCCCTCACTTTGCTGCCTCCTCTTCACCTCCAGGACCTTGCTCAGCACTGCAGGCCGAGCAGACATCATGCAGGGAGGGGGCTAGGACCATGTCGCTTAACCCTGAGTTTCCATGTGATGAGGTGGTGGAGCTGTGGAGTCTGTAAGCGTTTGTCGTGGGGAGACAGACAGACAGTGAGAGGGAGAGTGAGAAATCACCCTCGGGGTGGCTACATTGCCATTCTCCGCTCAGAATTTTGGGGATCCACACACCCGTGTGGTATGATTTTTCAAGCCGCCAGGTCTAGTACTCAAACTGCACTCAGCCATATGGGAGTCCAGTGCCTTAACCACCACGCCACCTGCTGGCGCAGTCCTGTCATTAAGTTTTATGTTTGCTTATTTGCAAGGACCATGTGTAAGGATCTTGTGTAAGTCTGGTATAATTGACCTCTTGAGGTTTTGCTGTAACAAAAAGGAAGTAGGAAATAATTTTGGAAAGAACACTAAAACAGTAAGAAAGCCAGAACTTATTTTTACGTGGTTATCAGCTCACATTTTTATATGGACACCTTTCCCAGCTCTTTTCTTCTTGGTGGAGACAGTGGACTACTGACAAGTTCTCAGTCTGAGTTTCAAAAAAAATTCATTGAGAAAAGTTAGCAACATGAATGTTGGGAAGCTAGCTAGACTATGGAAGCCAAACACAGAAAGGTGCAGGATGAGTACGTAAAGTCACAGTGAACTCAAGAATCTGTAAATGAAAAGAAGGTTCCTGGGACTCTAAAAGGGGAATTAGGAGAGAAAACTGAAGACTTGCGAGAAATGAAACTGCAGATATTAAGTCCATAAAAATTGGAGTTTTAAGAGCCCAAATACAGTGAGAATTAGAAACTCCAATGAGAGGGGCCGGCAGGTGGTGTGATAGTTAAGGCACTGGACTCCCACATGGCTGACCACAGTTAGAGTCCCAGACCTGGGGGCTTGCTTTCTCACTCTGTCTCTGTCTCTCTCTGGTCAAGTTGAAAATATATAAATATAATTAAATCTTTTTTTTTTTTTTAAGGATTCTTTTATTTAACATTTATTTATTTACTTATTTTTAATTTGACCAGGTGGGGGCGGGAATGAGAAAGGAAGTCCCCAGGTCTGGGACTCAAGCCATGATCTGCCATGTGGGAGTCCAGTGCCCTTAACCACCACGCCACTTGCCAGCCCCACAGTTAAATAAACCTTTATTTTTTTTTAACTTTATTTTATTTATTTTAATTTGACCAGAGAGGGACAGAGGGAGAGAGAGAGAGAAGGAAAGTAAGAAAGCAAGTCGCCAGGTCCGGGACTTGAACCTCAGTTGGCCATGTGGGAGTCCAGCACCCTAACCACCACACCTCCTGCCAGCTCCTCCACAGTTAAAAAAAAAAGAAGAAGAAAGAAACTCCAATGAGAGAATATTTTAGGAATCTGGTTGAAGAAGTGGAGAAACATAGAGCTTAATATAATGAGCTTCACTATGTATATGTATTTCTCAAGTCAAAATTGGAATACCAGAAAGAATTTGCATGTATTTTAGAAGAAAAAATAACATGTGGCCCAGAGATTGAAGTACTGTATAAGATTGAGCACTGGGGACCAGCAGTTGGTGTAATGGCTATGTCACTGGACTCCCATGTAGTCGACCACAGTTCGAGTCCCAGACCCAGTGGTTTAAACTCATGCCAGGCACATATGTGTGCATGCCCAAGATCCTAAGAGGAGAATGGATTGCGATGTGGCCATCCTCCCTGGGGGGTGATTTCTCACTTTCTGTCTCTTTGTCTTTCTCTGTCCTTCTAGCGAGCGCACGCGCCCTATAGCAAAAACCTCTTTAAAAAAAAAAAAAAAAAAAAGATGGAGCACTGTATTAAGTAGCTGCCTAATTAGTTCTGATACCACAAAAGACAGGAAACAAGTAGAGCATCTTGTTTGATAAAAAATTTGTTTCAGAAATTAAAATATTTAGAATTGAGGCCAGCTGGTGGCATGGCAGTTGGGGTGGACAGATTCCATATGGCCCACTGTGTGGTTCAGGTCGCAGATCTGGTGGCAAAAGCTGGGCATGTGCGTGTGCATGCCTAAAATCCCAAGAGGAAAATGGAGGAGAAGGGATTGTGGCATGGCTATCCCCCCTGGGTGGGGGGTGCTTTCTCACTCCTACCTCCATTTCCCTCCTGCAAGCATAGGCATCCTATAGCACATTTAAAAATATATATTTAGGGGAACCAGCAGTTAGCGGAATGGCTATGTCGCTGGACTCCCACGCAGTCGACCGCAGTTCGTGTCCCGGACCCGGTGGCTTAAAACTCACGCCGGGCACGTGTGTGTGCGTACCCAAGATCCCGAGAGGAGAATGGAGGAGAAGGGATTGCGGCGTGACCATCTCCCCTGGGGGGTGATTTCTCGCTTTCTGTCTCTATGTCTCTGTCTGTCTGTCTGGCGAGCGCACGCGCCCTACAGTGAAAATCTCTCCAAAAAAAACAAAATATATATATATATGATCCGAAGTTGCAGAATTAAAGGATTAAGAAAAAGAAGAGTTCTTGTGCTTTGGTGGAAAATGTCTGAGAAGTACAGGTATGTCAGTTGGTGAAGATACAGGCTCCAGTGAGATTCCTGGAGGCTGAAAAAAATCAGCTACACTGTAAACTGAGTGCTTGGAGAAAGAGCTGTAGTTAAACAGTGAACAAGATCCTTTTTTGTTTTTTAAGAATTACTTTTTTAATTTATTTTTTTGGAGAGGTTTTTTGCTGTAGGGCACATACACTCACCAGAAAGACAGACAGAGACAGAGACAGAAAGCGAGAAATCACCCTCCGGGGGGGAAACTGAGCCAGTAGAAGTTGAAGTCCGGATGAGGGGCAGACACCATGGTTGGAGGAAAGGCATAAGTTTCATGAACATATCACAGAGAGGAACAAGCAATCTATTGATAGCTAAGAGAAACTGTTGCGAAGAGCTGTAGTTGTGGGGGTGGGGAAGTGGAATAGAACCTCTTCATGAAGACAAAGCGAAGATTTAAAGAGAAAGTAGAAGCCTTGGAGGCAAATAGAGAAGAATTGGAAACAGAAAACCAAGTGTTTAAATAAACAAAATGCTCTGAGGAATATGTAAGACTTCAAAAAAGACTAATAGGTATACAAAAAAAGGTTTTTTCCCTTTATTCATCACAGAGCTTGTGTGCATGCATCTGGAAGTGAGAGAGGGGTAGAGAGCACCCTCACAGGGTCTGGTCACACCTCGTTTCCTGTCTTCCAGCCGCCAGCCTATCAGATCCTGGGCATTTGCATGCATGTCTGCCATGTTTTAGGTTGCCTGGGCCAGGGATTCAAACCGTGGTTGCCATGTGGGATCCAGCTTCTCTTGAGCTGTGCATACCCACTGTGCTAGGGAGCTGGCCCTGAACGTTGGAGTTTAGTTTTGGTCCTCAGCATGTCTCCACCATCAGCCCCATCAGCCTTCAGTCATCAGCCACGGTGTTGTCCTTTCCTCCTTGCAGGTAGGAGGAACAGCATCAGGGGAACCCGCTGTACTTGGCAAAGGCTGTAAGAAGTAGAGACAAAGAAAACAACTAGAGGAACTTTGATCTTCTGGGGAATGACATATTTGGGGAAAAGACCATTCAAAAGGGGTGAAATCAGAGACTCGGTGAATTACGGGGCAACGTACGTCAGTCATTGCTGTTCGCCAGAGCCTCAAGGACAGTCTCTCATGAGTGTCGGGGTGGGGGGTTATATAATGGGATTATACTGATGACCGTGGAGCGGTAAAAGGTTTCAGATGTTTAGAATGGTATGGCAGGCCTTTGAGAACGTTAAAATAATGAAAGGAACTGACGGTAAAAGATGTAGTGAATGCTGGGTTGCAATGGCGGACTAACCCGCGCGATTGTAATTTTAGGTGCCTGTGGCATTTGATGATGTCTCCATCTACTTTTCCACTCCCGAGTGGGAAAAATTAGAAGAATGGCAAAAAGAGCTGTACAAGAACATCATGAAGGGCAACTACGAGTCTCTCATCTCCATGGGTGAGGCTGAGTTGGCACCTCTTGAATGAGGTGACAGCAGCTCCAAGGGGCTTAGAATGGTCCCTGTTCCTCTGGTATCCTCATTCTCACTCTCGGTTCCGGTTCCAACCCAAAGGTGACAAGTCATGCCTGCCAGATAGGAAATGATAGCCTCTCCTTTTGCAAATAAGACAGTGAACAGAGCTCCGGGTTATAGGTGTGCGGCCAGAGGTCTCCATGGGGATCCTTCCTTTGAAAGGAGCCGACCCTCCCCCCTCCCCCTGAGGCTGTCCCTGCTCAGTGAGAGCAGCCAGCGGCCAGTGCTGACCTAGCACAAGGGCTTTCCCACGCGTCACACCTCTTCCCGCTTTCCCGTAAGGGGAGGCGGCTGGGTGGGGAGAAGTGTTCCAGAATCTCAGAGCAGTGCACTGAGCCCGTGGACCCGAGAGCCTCACTCAGCCTTGACATCAGTCGCCATCCTCGTTTATCTCTGTCAGACCTGCTCTCCCTCTTCCTCTCCTAGATTATGCCATGAATCAACCTGATGTCTTATCTCAGATTCAGCCAGAAGGAGGACATAATACAGAGGACCCGGCAGGGCCAGAGGAAAGTGAGATCCCCGCAGACCCCAGTGAAGGTAAGTGGGAGCAGCAGTAAGCCACTTCTGGTCTCCCTTTCTAGTTAGAGAAGGTGTTTCAGAACTAAGTAAGGAGGGCCTGGGGCCTTGCTGAATGATTCGGTGCTAAAGCCAGCAAGAGTTTGTTTTTAAATCACAACTTAGAGGAGAATTGGAAGTTTTTAGCTGTCTTGGTCATGTCCCTTTAGAGTGCTGTATTTTCCTACCCAGCCGTAAGTCAGTGAGCTCCCTGGAGGCAAGGACTGTCTTTTTTTTTTTTATTGGGGATGTTTTTTATTCTTTATGTGCTATATGGCACTTGTGTACTTGCTGGAGAGATTGAGTGAGAAGTCACCCTTTGGGGTGAGGACCATGCCACAATCCCTTTTCCACTCTCCTGTCAGGACTTTGGGCACGTACACACAGGCGCCCAGTATGTTTTTTCAAGCCTCCAGGTCCAGGACTTGAACTGCTTAGTTAGCCATGTGGAATTCACCTGCCTTAACCAGCATGCCACCTGGCCACCCCAGCTAAGCTTTAAGTGGTTCTCCCCCATTTCAGTGTAAGAGAGAACTTGGAGATCATCTTGTCCAGTGCCTCACTCACCAGAACCACTCTGAGTGTTGCGAGTTGCATTCCCTGAGGGAAGTACGAGACCCAGCTGTTTAGTAAAATAAACAAGTCCTCGTGTGGCAAGGGAAGCAGTCGCCCGCATCTACAGTGCGGGAGCTGAGGGGGGCATGTGACCTCTGAAAGCACTGAAGGGGCCAGGAGTCCGCTTGTTCCCTCCAGGTGTACCTGACCAGTGGACCCGCGTGGCACCTCCTGGGCAGCGTGGATTTGCCAGCTCTGGGGAGACTGACCACCTGTTGGCCCCAGCAACTCTTTTTTTTTTTTTTTTTTTTTTTTTAGGTTTTCATAGGGCACGTGCACTTACCGGAGAGAGACAGAGAGAGAGGGAAAGTGAGAAATCACCCCCCCACACACCCCCCAGAGGAGATGGCCATGCCACAATCACTTTCCCTCTATTTTCCTCTTGGGATTTTGGGCATGCTCACACACGTGTATAGCATGATTTTCTTTCTATTTGTTTATTTTTTTAGAAGTTTTTGCCTTAAGATACATGTGCTCACTAGGGAGGGAGGGAGAGAGAGACAGACAGAGTCAAAGACAGTGAGATGAAAATGAAAAGTTACCCCACAAGGGATGGCCATGCTGCAGTCCCTTCTCCTCATTCTCTTCCTGAGATCTTGGGTACTCATACACATGCATCTACCATGATTCTCAAGGCAACGAGTCTGGAACTCAAGCCGCCATCAGCCATGTGAGAGTCCAGTGACATAACTGCTATACCATCTGTTGGTCCCATAATTTTTAAGCCACCAGGTTTGGGGCTTGAACTGTAATCAGCCATGTGGGAGTCCAGTGCCTTAACCACCACACCATCTGCTGGCCCAGCAGCTTTTCTCAACATCCTCTTTTGAAAAATCAATTTTAGGGTTC
>NW_006159440.1:295647-299622 GCF_000334495.1 Tupaia belangeri chinensis | reverse complement strand
CGTGTTAGTTAAGGGTGCTGCACTTCCACATGGCCAACCGCGGTTCGAGTCCTGGACCTGAAGGCTTGCTCACTTACTTTCTCATTTTGTCTCTTTCTTTCTCTGGTCAAATTAAAATAAAGAAATAAAGAAATAATACATAAAATAATTCTTTAAAAAATTTCATTTTAACATACTTGGCAGGGGCTGGCAGGTGACACAGTGGTTAAGGGCACTGGACTCTCACATGGCCGACCATGGTTCAAGTCCCAGACCTGGTGGCTTACTTTCTCACTTTCTGTCTCTCTGTTCCTCTTTGGACAAATTAAAATAAATAAATATGTTTAATAATTCTTTTAAAAAAACATACTGGGCAATCTGTAGTTATGCCACTGTGTTTCCATTAGAATATTGATGGGACAGCCCTGTAACACAGGTTAAGCATCGCATTTGCATAGGAAGCCAGATTCCGCAGGCACAACTACAGTTCGAATCCCAGCCCTGGTGGCTTGAAAAAAGACACTGAATATGGATGCGTGAGTGTGTGGGTGTGTGCATGAGTGAATGCGTGGGTGCGTGCATGGGTGTGTGCATGCTCAGAATGCCAAGGGGATGGAGAAATGGAGGAAAAGGGGTGGGGCATGGCCACGCCCCATTGGGGGGGCTGCTTTCTCTCTCTCCATCTCTTCTTATCTCTCCCTCCTTTCTAGCTTCTGGTCACAAAAAGGTGCTGACAAAGTGAATTATTATTTAGTATAACGTTATTTGGAATTAGATTATTATTTAGTTTTATTGATTATAGATTATTTGCTAGTGTTATCTCCAAACAAAAATTGTGATTTGTTTCTAGGTGGGCTCACTGAAGATAGAGAATCAAGCTAGGTAGATCATGTCAAATACATAAATACAGTGCCATTTTGAACTGGTTCTCTAGGGTCTGTGTGTGTGTTTTAAAAGCAGGTTTAGGTTTTTGCTGTAGTTATTTAGAAATAAATATTTGAGCGAAACATAGTGTTTAATAAACCAGCATGCTTACTTCACCTTTGATGAAAGTCCTTGAAGGCCACTCTCTCTCCTTCCCCGCACACAGAGCCTGGACTCTCAACATCGGATATATTGTCTTGGATTAAACAAGAGGAAGAGCCTCAGGCCGGGGCCCCCCAAGAGCCCAAGGAGAGCGACATGTACAAGAGCACCTATGCCGGTGCGTGTCGGAGCCCAGAGATGCTCACACCAGGTGGGGGGTTGCAGAGGCAGCGGTGGGTGAGCGAGAGCAGGGCACGGAGATGTGCTCCAGGATGTTAGCAATGGAACCCGAAGGTCACTGAGATGACTTTCGGGGGGAAACCCACTCTTAAGTGCAAAGACAAATTAGAATTGTCACAGAAAGAAAAATAAATGATAGAAAAACATTTGGAGATTATGTAGACGGGAAAGAACGAGAACCTGCAGTGGGTAGGGGACAAGCAGTGGAAACCAAAATGTCATTGGAGAGGTGGAAGTGGGAGTATTAAGTAAGCCTTCGTCAGAGGAAGGAAAAATGAGGATGGGACAGAAGTGGAGCTGCCTTCCTTCTCAGGTATGTAGGCCTTCTGCATTTTACAGAGGGATTAGGGGAGTCCCAAGGTTGGAAGGGACCCCATCGTATACAACTTAGCAGTTTTTTTTTTTTTAAGAATTAATTAATTTTATTTATTATTATTTTAATTTAGTTTTTTTTTTAAAGAGACTTTTGCTATAGGGCATGTGCATTTGCCAGAGATAAAGTGGGAAATCACCCCCTGGGGGGGATGGCCACACCACAGTCCCTTCTCCTCCATTCTCTCAGGATTTTGGGCATGCATGCACACGTGCTGGTGTGAGTTTCAAGTTGCTGGGTCTGGGACTCAACTGTGGTTGGCTGTGTGGGAGTTCAGTGCTCCAACCACCACGCTACCTGTATGCCCCAGCTTTGCATTTTTAACATCTTTTGTGCCCTGTGTGCTTTTCGACTCTGGGGAACCCAAATGAAAAATAACACAGCTTCTGCTCTTCAGAAACTGGCGGGGGTGCACGTGCCGTGGCAGGCCTCCCTGTTGTTGAGTGTTAAGGACAAGTGGATGAATGACTCAGAGAAAAGAAGACGGAAGTTGGAAGATCTGCATCACTGTTGGTTTAGGTTTTTAGATGAGGTCTGAAGGAGGGTGAAGCCAGACTCAGGCCTTCGAAGACGGGTGTGACATGGCCAGTGCAAGCTGGGAAAATGGGGATGGAGAGGAAGCTGTCTGGGGAGGGCAGAGAGAACCCCGGTGCAGAAGCATCCCCGGGTCCTTTGTTTTCAGGGATAGGAAAGAAACGGCTGCCAGTTGTGGAGGATTATCTGGTAGAATAGAGAACAGGAGAAGATAAATGTGATTTTAGGCTTTGTCACCGCAGGCAGCAGAGCAAGTTCTTGGGCCACGGAGAACATTCTTGAAGGTGTGGTGGGCGGTGTGATGCCAGGCATCTTCCTTCTCCACACAGAATGCGTAGCGGAGGCACAGTGTTGGGTCCTCTGACAACTGGTGCACGGCCCTGCCAGTGCCTCGGTTGTCACTGCAGCCCCCAGCTGAGTCCGTTAAGAGCGTGGGGCAGTCTGAGCTGGGCAGGGTGCGTGAGTTCCTGTGAGTCAGCTGTGGAGAGGCATGACCTTTGAGTCCTTTCTTTCAGATGAAGAGCTCGTCATCAAAGCCGAAGGCCTTGCTAGAACTTCGTTGTGTCCCGACGTTCCCGTCACCTTCTCTTCTCCACCAGCAGCAGCCAAGGATGCTTTTTCAGACATAGCTTTCAAAAGCCCACAGTCTGCATCCGTGACAGCTTTTGGACGACCGGCCACTGACCTGCCTGAAGCCTCTGAGGGTCAAGTGACATTTACACAGCTGGGTAGCTACCCCCTCCCACCACCTGCTGGGGAGCAGGCCTTCTCCTGCCACCACTGTGGCAAGAGTCTCAGCCAGGATATGTTGTTGACCCACCAGTGTAGCCTCAGCAGCGAGCACCCCTTACCGTGCGCCCAGTGCCCTAAGCACTTCACTCCGCAGGCCGACCTCAGCAGCACCTCCCAGGACCACGCTGGTGAGACACCCCCCACCTGCCCACACTGCGCCAGGACTTTCACTCACCCTTCGAGACTCACCTGCCATCTTCGGGTCCATAACAGCACAGAGCGCCCTTTCCCCTGCCCCGACTGCCCCAAGCGCTTTGCCGACCAGGCCCGACTTACCAGCCACCGGCGAGCTCACGCAAGCGAGAGGCCATTCCGCTGTGCCCAGTGCAGTCGGAGCTTCAGCCTCAAGATCAGCCTTCTGCTCCACCAGCGGGGCCATGCACAGGAGCGGCCATTCTCTTGCCCTCAGTGTGGCATCGACTTCAACGGGCACTCAGCCCTGATCCGCCACCAGATGATCCACACTGGCGAGCGCCCGTACCCATGCACGGACTGCAGTAAGAGCTTCATGCGCAAGGAGCACCTGCAGAACCACCAGCGGCTGCACACGGGCGAGCGGCCCTTCAGCTGCGCTCACTGCGGCAAGAGCTTCATCCGCAAGCACCACCTCATGAAGCACCAGCGCATCCACACCGGGGAGCGGCCCTACCCCTGCTCCTACTGCGGCAGAAGCTTCCGCTACAAACAAACACTCAAGGACCACCTGCGCTCAGGCCACGGCGGGGGCTGTGCAGGTGACAGCGACCCTTCTGGACAGCCGCCTGACCCGCCAGGTCCCCTCTTAACTGGGATTGAAGCCTCTGGCCTAGGCGTTAACCCTGAAGGTCTAGAGGCCAACCAGTGGTATGGGGAAGGGAGTGGAGGGGGAGTTTTGTAAATTTCTCTGACTTCATGGTCGTCTTTGCCACAGCAGAGTGGAAGATCCAAGAGAGGCCCATGAGCCTGTTCACACTCACAGCCGCCCTTACCTGACACTGAATTCAACGCCCCGTACCCTTGACTGGTGGCATGCTTGCTTTTTGGAACATCAC
>NW_006159440.1:283512-295632 GCF_000334495.1 Tupaia belangeri chinensis | reverse complement strand
TGCCACATTCTGAAGCCCAGCTGACCTGGAAAGGAGTCCGCCATCCCCATTTTCCAAAGATCCTACAAAGCAGAAGTTGTGTAACATTAGTGTGCAGAGGTTGGGAAGCAAGACTGGAGTGACCTCTGGTCACCCTGTCACCCTGGTACTGCAGGGTGACGGTTGTGTCTCCAGGCAGAGGCAGGAGCAAGGGAAGGGCCTCCAGAGCTTGGAGCCCCTCACGACGCACAGGCACGTTTCCCTGGAGCCTTGCCTCGGTTCCTCAACAGCAGGGTGGTGGCCGGGTCACTGCTCCCCTCTCAGAGGCAGCTGAGGTGGCTCACGGGCCTGTGTAGCTGCCTGTCCCTCAAGCAGGTAATCAGACTGCCTGCCTCGTTTTCTAGATCAAGTCTAAATCATTCTGTTGGATGTTGGGTGAACATGAAATCTGACCTTAAAGCTTATGCAGAGTAGTTCTTTTACTGGCTTGATTCAAAACATTCAGACATTTACTAGCATTTAAACTGCTGGAAACCTTTGCCAAGGTCCTGGCTAAAAAATTAGGAGCAATGTTCTCAGCCCCAGCTTAAAAAGCTAAAGATCCCAGAGAAATAGCTGACATAATGACAGGGAGCCTGAAGCGTGTGTCTGAACCGTACTTTCAGTCAGTTATGCCAGATTCGGGCTATCTTTTCCATGCCAGGAAGCTGGTCTTTTGGTTCCTGGTGTCCAGTATTCTTGACAGTCATCAGCCACAGTGATCACACACTTCCTGGGCACCGTGAGGTTGCCAGGAGTGCCGGTGGGCTCTCGACTGGCACTTCGGCAGTAGTGAGAGCTAACAGGGCAGTTGCTTTTCTGAGACATCGCGGAAGCTCTTCACCCCATTGGGCCCCGCCGCCTTGGCCGTGGGCAGTGGAGGAATTTCCTAGGTCGCTGCGCTAAGCACCGTCCTGGACCAGGACTTCCACCCCTACCTGCTCTGCACTCAGGGACGTGGCTGCTCTGTCTCTTCTAGGGGCCTTTCAGTTACTCCCTACTCCTCAGTGGCTTTGCCACTCGGTATGATCTCCTGCCCCTTTACAGATCTCAAATTTTCACCTCTAAAATGAGGGTATTGAAAAACATGGACCTTTAGAAATTACAAACATAAGGAAAAAAATCTCATGATACATTTCTTCTGCTGAAATCCTGTCTCTGTCTTTGGCTTCTGTCCAGGCAAAGCCAAACAAGACGGCAAAATCAAAGCAGAGAAGTTCTTGCTGGGACTTGACTGTGATCAGTTTGATTCTTTGTTTTGTTCTTGCTTGGAACCTGAGGTAGAATACAGATTCAGAAACCCTACGTCTTGGGCAGAACAGTTGTTTATTCCTAAACTTGCTACCCCTGAATCTTCCTGAGATGTGTGGAGCAAGTCCTGGGAGTATTCTGTCAGGACACTCTTGGTTTTCCTCTGCACTTAGAATAGTCGCACTCTGCCTAGTTAGACACAAGCACACTAGGAAGAGATGTTAGTTCAGCTCGCTTTGCTGCCAGGGACGCTGTCTGGACACGCTGCTCTTTAAAATAACCACATTTATATTATAAGCACCTGCCCTGTGACATGCACAGTGTCAAGGACCAGGGGAACAGGAGACACAAGAGCTAGTCTGCTGTGGTGACATCCAGTGTGTAGGTGACGAAAGGGCCCCGGGGAATAGAGTAAGGCAGGTGATGAGGTCAAGAACTTTCCACCCAGAATCTGGACCAATATAAGGAAATTTGGGGGCTTGGGGAGTTCCAAAGCCGGTCCGGGACTCATTGGCGACTCAGTAGGAACTTGTTAAGGTTCAGCCATGGTTTGCATGGCGCTCTCCCCAGTGAACAGGAAGAGTCAGCGAGCTCCAGGTGGTGAACTGCTTTTCTTGAGTGGATTCAGGCATTCAGCAGGGTGTTCTGGAGAAGGAATTCCTCAACTAGAGTGGTGTGGGACTAGATCACATCTCTAGTTCTCGAAAGACTGACCAAGGACACATCTTGCTAACGAAGGAGACCTGTGGATTAAAGTGTTGCAGTTAGATCCCACAGCCCCTCTGCCAAGGCCAGTAGTATAGCCAGCAGGGGCCTCGACTTCGGCCGAAAGGGAACACAGTTCAAATACCAATCAAGTGGGGCTGGAAGGCGGCGTGATGGTGGGGGCGCTGGGCTCACATGGCCAACCATGGTTTGATTTCCAGACCTGGAGCTTGCTTTCTCTCATCACATTTTTAAATTAATAAACTTAAAAAGTTTTATAAAGCGTTATTATTTATTATTTAACTTTATTCATTATCATCATCATGTTTTAACTTGACCAGAGAGAGACAGAGAAAGAAAGAAACCAAGCCACCAGGTCCAGGACTCCCAACTATGATCAGCCATGTGGGAGTCCAGTGCTTTAACCACCACACCACCTGCGGCCACAAATAAAAAAATTTTAAAACAACGAAGGAACCAGCTGGTGGTGTAATGGTTACATTCCTGAACTCCCACATAGTTGACTGTGGTTTGAGTCCCAGACCCGGTGGCTTCAAACTTGGTGGATGTGTGCGTATGTGTGCCCGAGATCCCAAGAAGAGACCAGAGAAGGGATTGCAGTGTGGCCGTTCACGTCCTGGACCTGGCGGCTTGCTTTTTCACTCTCTCTCTGTCTCTGTCTCTCGATATATGTCTTGATATCTCCCTCTGGTCAGATGGAAATAAATGATGAATGAATAAAATTAAATAAATTAAGAAGTGGGAAGTTAAATGGATGATTGGAGAAGGTAAGGTAAAGTCAATCAAGTCAGTCAATCAGTGTGAGAAGGACAAACAGCGCCGCGGAAGCTCCAGAGAGAAAGCGTGCATTTAACTTCAGTGAATGAAGTACCTGAGGACTGGCTGCCTGGACAAGTTAGGAAAGAAACCACCCCAAAAGTGTGCACTTCACCTCTACCCGCTGTACCGTGACCCACAGGTGCTGTCACCTGCTTGCAAGGTTTTTCTTTTTTAAGGTTTTTCCATAGGGTGCAAGCGCTCACTGGAGACAGTGAGAGAGAAGGTGAGAAATCATGCCCCAGTGGATGGACATACTGCATTCCCTTCTCCATTCTCTTCCTGGGATTTTGGGCATGTGCATACTCATGCCCAGCTAGAGTTTCAAGCAGTCAGGTCTGGGACTCAGACCACAGTTGGCCATGTGGGAGCCCAGCTCCTTCACCACTACGCACCTGCTGGCCCTAACTTGCAGAGTTTTTCTGTCACTGGTAGAGGGACTTCTGGTTCAGATACAGGTGTGACAATGAAACACCTTAGCTGGGCTCTGGCAAGAGCAGTGCTCTCCATAACTCTCCTTGTTGTTGATACAGTCTGCGAAGCTGCTGGGGGAAGGGGGGCTTTAAGGCTTTACTAGAAGCAGTTTGGAGAGACAGGTGTCCATTCCTATCTCAACCAATACCAGACCTTGCCCTCACCAGGCAATAACAAATGTTCACTGTCTTCAGTCCACAAAAGCCTAGCTGGTAGAAAGGGCCCAAGTTCTTTTATTCATTCCAAGTGGGGTAGAAATCCCAGGTTTCTGCACAGATTTTCTCTGAGGAGGGGAAGGATGCTCTCATCTCTCTCATGTCTTAGCTTCTTAGATGGTGAAAAAATATCTTCCATGGTTGCCAAGTAGCAATGAATGAGAGCAAGCATTTCCCCATAAAGGGCTGAGGACAAGGACCTCTGAGATCACTAGATGATGTGTTTTCTGTGTGTTGGATGGATTTTTTTTTAAGAGAATTATTTATTTAATTTTATTCATTTATTTTTTTATTCTGACCAGAGAAAGACACACAGAAGGAAAGTGAGAAAGCAAGCCACCCACCAAGACTTGAACCGTGGTCAGCCAGTTGGGATTGTCCAGCGCCTTAACCACCATGCCACCTGCTGGCCCGATGGATACTTTATTTTAAATTTTATTTTTTATTATTATTAGTGGGTTTTTTTTGTTTTGTTTTGTTTTTGACCAGAGAGAGATGGCGGGGGATGGGGGGTGGTATATAGAGAGAGGGGAAGTGAGAAAGCAAGCCACCAAGTCCAGAATAGAAGTTAAAAACAGTTCTAGTCCCACCTTGACTTTCTGTCCTTGAAATAGGGCATACTACTCTCCATTCTCCTCTCGGGATCTTGGGCACGCACGCACACGCGCCCGGCGTGAGTTTTAAGCCACCGGGTCCGGGACACGAACCGCGGTCGACTACGTGGGAGTCCAGCGACATAGCCATTACGCTAACTGCTGGTTCCCTCATTTTCCTAGTTTTAATGTGAAGGTTGAGCAAGATGATAATATGAAATCCCAACTCCGGAATTGCAGAATTTAAGATTTCACTTCTGAATCCCGTTTCCTTGTCTGGGTTCTTCTTATGGTCTCCCCGTTGAGTGATTGCTTCAGCATAGCAGAATAAACAACTTGGCAAAGTGTACATTACTTCAGAATAAAGAGTTACTATACCCATGTTATTCCTCCAAAGCCCAAGTCATACAAGCTGAACTCTAGCAAAAGTGTAGCTTGTTTTTAAAAATATTTTCATGTGCTTGCCAAAGAGAGAGGGAGAGTGAAAAAGCACCCTCACTGGGACATAAGCACACTGCAATCCCTTCTCCATTTCTCCAGCCCATTGGGATTTTGGACACTCACATACATGTGCCTGGCATGTTTTTCAAGCCTCTAGAGTCAGGATTGGAACTGCTGTTGGTCATGTATAATCTGGCTCCGTTCATCTGGCCATGGGTCCAGCCCTAGTATTTTATTTTTCTTTCTTACAAAGTATACACTTAACCACTTAACTGTATGGCTTTTTAAAAAAAATTTCAGAGGTCACGTGCATTCCCAGAGAGAAAATACACCCCAGTGGGGTGCAATCATGCTGCAATCATTTTCCTCCACGCTTCCTTCTTACCAGAATTGTAGGCATGCACGTTCATGTGCCCGGCATTTTTCAAGCCATGGGGGCCAGCCAACAACAGTTGACCATGGGTGACCATGTGGGATCCAGCTCTCCTAAACACTAAGTTACAGGGCCAACCCTAGCTGCATTTTCTTTTTTTTTTTTGGAGAGGTTTTCGCTATAGGGCGTGTGCGCTCACCAGACAGAGACATAGAGACAGAAAGCGAGAAATCACCCCCCAGGGGCGATGGTCACGCCGCAATCCCTTCTCCATTCTCCTCTCGGGATCTTGGGCATGCACGCACATGCGCCTGGCGTGAGTTCTAAGTCACCGGGTCCGGGATGTGAACCGCGGTCAACTACGTGAGAGTCCAGCGACATAGCCATTACGCTAATTGCTGGTTCCGTTTTTCTATGCTTTAAAAAAATATGATATTACATATATATATATGTAGAGAGAGATTTTTGCTGTAGGGCATGTGCACTCACCAGAGAGACAGCAAGTGAGAAATCAACTCCCCTGGGAGGATGGCCATGCTGCAATCCCTTTTCCTCCATTCTCCTCCTGGGGTTTTGGCACACATGCACATGTGTCTGGTGTGAGTTTTAAGCCACCATGTCCAGGACTTGAACCATGTTCAACTACATGGGAGTCCGGAGATGTAACCATTATTTACGCCATCTACTGGTCATCATTTTATTCGACTTTGAGAGTGAGAGAAAGTTTGGAATTTTGCAGTGTGAGTTTCAACGCACTGGATCCAGACTCGAGCCATAGTCGGATTTAGGAGTCCAGAGATGTAAACTGTGCCATCTGCTGGCTCCAATACTTTGGGGTTTTCACATCGCCAGGTGATCCTGCGGGGCCGACAGATCAGGACTAGCAGAAAGACTTCTGCACTCATTTGTTTTGGGTTGAACATGAGAATAACCTCGGGAGCCTAAAACAGATTTGTACCAGGGCCCACAGTGGTCTGGCTGAATGGGTCTGAGGACCTGGAACTTTTGTTTTTTAAAGGTCCAGTGAGATCCTAATGTGCCTGCAAGGTATGAAGATCATAGAAAAAGTAAATTATTGGGACAGAAATGGCCAATTAGTGGGACCAGCAGTTAGCATAATGTCTATGTCTCTGAACTCCCATGTAGCTGATCACAGTTCAAGTCCTGGACCGGGTGGCTTAATCTCACGCCGGGAGCATGTGCATGTGTGCCCAAGATCCTGAGAGGAGAATGGAGGACAAGGGATTGCGGCGTGACCATCCCCGCTGGGAGGTGATTTCTCGCTTTCTGTCTCTGTCTGTCTCTCTCTTTCTGGCGAGCATATGCACCCTATAGCAAAAACCTCTCCCCCTAAAATAAAAGGACATGGCCAGTCTGCTTTACTGAAGCAGGGAGCTGCTAACTGGAGATTACAGACAGGTTTTGAATCCACAATTTGATCCCATGGCAGGACTCAAGAGGAAATGAGGCTATGAGGGTGGTGGTTGGAAAGTTCTGGCTGATCTCAATTGTTAAAGTCACAGTTCTAGTCCCAGACCTGGCTGCTTGAAAATCACTCCAGGTACGTGTGTACGTGTGCCCAAAATCTCAGAAGAATGGAGGAGAAGGGATTGCAGCATGGCCATCCCCTGGGGGATGCTTTCTCACCCCCGCCCCACTCCCTAGCCCCAGTCTTGGCTCACGCATATGTTCTATGACAAAAATCTAAAAAACAATTTTTTAATTTATTTTATTTTATTTATTCATTTATTTTAATTTGACCAGAGAGAGAAAGAGTGAGAAAGCAAGCTGCCAGGTCCGGGACTCGAACCGTGGTCAGCCATGTGGAAGTGTCCAGCACCTTAACCACCATGTCACCTGCTGGTCCCTAAAAAACAAATTTTTAAGAAAAGGGTAGTTGGCGAGTATTTTCTCCATAAGGTATACTTCCAAGATATAGACACGAGTATTCCATGAGCTTAGTACTTTTGTCAGCCAGCAGTTTATGTTCCCAGAAGCTAACGGTCTTCCCTTATTTCCTGGCTATGAACAGCTTCCAGGTTGTAAATACCAAGTCCTACTCTTACTAGGGGAACCAGGCAAGTGATGTCTGGAAAACGAGGTAACTTGATTCCCACCAGCAAGCCACATTTCAGAGCACACATTCTGACCTATAGACGATCAATTCTCTTCCCCTTCCTAGAGGTGGGAGGGGTAGTCTAGGTTAGTCCTAAGCCTTGAAGCTATCTTTCCCATATATGCAGAATGTCTTCCCTCCCTAAGCATTTATCTACTCATGACCACATCCCTTTATACACAGTGAGCCACTGCCATGGTGCGTCCGCTTCACGTTTCTCCTTATCGAGGGCGGATCTTCACACAGCCATGCACCCCTTTGCACCTGCAGCCAGAGAAGCCTCTCAGAGCTTGAGATCTGCTTCACCGTCACATCTGTGAGCCGAGCCACTCAACTCGAACAGCTTAAATGCACAGGCTCTGTGGTGTTGGCACAGCTGGCCTCTGCAGGCTGTAAAACCTACAGGGGATAGAAGCAAGGGGCAGTGAATGGGTGGTTAAATGTCACTTCCCAGAAGGAAAACAGCCCAAGGCAGAGGTTGCTGTGGTCACGCAGGCTGTGGACTCCATTAAAGGCATTCAGTGGAGGCCAGCAGGTGGCAGAGTGGTTAAGGAACTGGCTGCCTGTGGTTCAAGTCCTAGACCTGGCATCTTGAAAATCATGCCAGGCAAATGTGTGTACGTGCCTGCCCAAGTTCCCAGGAGTGAAAAGGAGAAGGGATTGTGGTGTGGCCATCCTCCTGGCGGGTGACTTCTCATTTTCCCTCTCACTGTCTCTCTCCTGCCAGCACTTATGCCCTATGGGAAAAATCTTAATTATTATTATAATTTTTAAAGGCAGTCTAGGGCTGATGTGACTCAAATATGCAAGGGTGGAGGAGCTCCTGCACTGGGGGAGGCGTCCAGGCATCAGGCTGGTCTCTGGGACTCACAGGGCGACCCTGAGCCGGTTACTTGCTGAGGAGCAGAATGAGCCCTGCATGGAGTGAGTGGTCACCACCAAGTATCACAGCTGATACACGCTTCTTGTAAGGAAGGACCCGGACCTAGTCCCTCCCTCTGGCCTTCTCATCTCCTCGCCTAGGGGTTCTCTAGTGACTGCTCTGGACGGGGCATGAGAAGTGATAGGTGCTCAGCTAAGTGAAGCGGGAGAGGCCAGAGGAGAGGGGACTCATCCACACCAGGGCATTTATGTGTCTACTGTTTCCTAAAGCTTTCTGTGGTCCATTCCTTTCAATAACTAAGCTTTATTTGAAGACCTCTGGGCTTACTCTTTTTTTTTTTTTTTTAAGAGAGATTTTTGCTATAGAGTGTGTGTACTTGCTGAAGAGACAGACAAAAAGCGAGAAATCTCCCTCCACGAGGGATGGTCATGCCACAATCCCTTCCCCTCTCGTCTCCTCTTGGGATTTTGAGCACACATACACACAAACCTGGCATGAGTTTCAATCTGCCAGATCCAGGACTCGAACCACAGCTGGCTATGTGGGAGTCCAGTTCCTTAACCACTATGGCATTTGCTGGCCCCTAGGCTTACACTTAGCCAAATGAGGGTTGCCAGATGTGCGCTTCTTTCTTGGTATGGTCGCACACCTAATGTAGCAAGTCCACTAAGGACTGCCAATAGATTGATGGGACAGGGACAACTCGGACCCTCAGTCTCTCCTCACCTGCTGGCGTGTCCAGGTTACATCTTCCTATCGTCACTTCAGGACACACTCATGACGGTTCCGGGGGTGAGGGCACCTCCTTAGGTTACAATGTCACTCACATCCTAAGTGACTAGGAATCAGAGGCAGGGCTTTCTGGAGGGCCGGGCTGGTAGTGAGCTAAAGCTCCAAGGCCACCTACAAGGGGCAGAGCATGCCAGTGTGGTGGTCTTGGTCAGATATTTTGTATTATAGTTTGAGGACAATTTTTTTTTGAGAGATTTTTGCTAGAGAGAGACAGAAAGTGAGAAATCACCCCCCTCCCCCCAGGGGGATGGCCATGCCACAATCCCTTCTCCATTCTCCTCTCAGGATCTTGGGCATGCACAAACGCGTGCTCTGTGTGAGTTTAAGCCACTGGGTCCGGGTCTCAAACCGTGGTCAACTACATGGAAGTCCAGCGACATAGCCATTACACCATCTGCTGGTCCTGAGGATAACTTTTTTTTATTTGCTGGAGGGCACCTGCACTTGCCAGGGAGAATGAGAGAGAAAAAGCAGCCCTCAATGAGGTGGAGCCGTCTACAGCCCTGCCCTTTTTCCTGTCTCTCCATCCTGTCAGGAGTTTTGGCACATATGCTCAGTGTGCGTATCAAGCCTCCAGGGCTGGGATTCAAACTATGGTTGATTCCGTGGGATGCAGCACTGTGCTTTACCATTGTGGCACAGAGCCAGCCATGTAAATTTTGTAAATTTTCAGAGCATGCATGCATTCACCAGGGAGGAAGAGAGAGAGAGGAAGTACCCCTTATGGGGGTAGTCATGCCGTAATCCCCTCTCTGTTTCTCCTTGTGGGATTTGGGCATGTGTGCACATGCCTTAAGTGTGCTTCAATTCGCCCGGTCCGGGACTCAGATCACCCAGTCGGCCATGTGGGACCCAGCCGCCTTAACCTCGCGCCACCAGCAGGCCCGGGGCATACTCTTCCTACTCAGTTTCCCACAGTTATGCTTCTCTCTGACCGTCTTTCAATCCAAACTTAGAACACCCAATACACACACACACACACACACACACACACTCTCCCTCTCTCTTCTGAAAATGTTTGCTTTTTCCTCTGTAAAGTTGGGAGAAAATACTACTTCCTTCCTCTAGAGCTTACTCTCAACCCTCATCAAGTAGGCACTCCCCACCATCCTCATGAACTTTGACACCGTAGAAGAGCAGGTCGCTGGCTTCTCTTCAGTTCTTAACGATGCTCTGGTACCTCTCCTGAGCAGTCTTAGTAAACAGGCAATTGTGCGACTGCGAGGGAGAGTAAGGGTGCGAGCGACTCGACACTTCTAACACAGCAGACACCTGGGGCCTGACCCGGTGCAGGCCGGCTTCCTGGGGGCAACTGCAGTACGTTCTCATGAAGCTTCTCAATGGGCGACACTTCAACTTTTTTTTTTTTTTAGATTGTTGCTACAGGGCACATGCACTTGTCAGAGAGACAGACAGAGACAGAGATGGGGGAAGGTGAGAAAGCACCCCCACGCGGCGTGATCATTCCACAGTCTCTTTTTCTCTATTCTCCTCTTGGGATTTTGGGGAGGCACGCACACACAGAATGTTTTTCAAGCCACTGAGTATGGGACTCAAACCATGCAGTTGGTCGTGCTGGATCCAGGTGCCCTAACCACCAGCCACTGGCTGTTCTGATAATCGGGAGTCCAGTGCCTTAACTGTCACGCCACGTGCTGGCCCAGGTCTTCATTTTCATAAGTGCAGCTGAGCTCAAAGGCACCAGCAGGTCAACCTCTACACAAGGTGGTAAGTTTCTGTCCCTGACAAGGTAGCGGTTGGCACAAGGAAGACGAAATGAACACTATTATATCAAGGTAATTACAAGGCCCTGCCTTGGGGGGGAGGGGTTGACTATTTTTTGCTGAGTAGCCTAGCATTATTCTCATTTAATCTCTTTTTTTTTTTTGTTTTTTGCTATAGGGCGTGTGCGCTCACCAGAAAGACAGAGACAGAGACAGAAAGCAAGAAATCGCCTCCCAGGGGGGATGGCCAAGCCACAATCCCTTCTCCTCCATTCTCCTCTCGGGATCTTGGGCACGCACGCACACACGCCCGGTATGAGGTTAAGCCACCGGGTCCAGGACTCTAACTGTGATCGACTACATGGGAGTCCAGCAACATAGCCATTACACCAACTGCTCGTCCCTCTCATTTAATCTTACGACATTCAAATATAGTACAGGGCAAGCTGGAGGTGGTGGCTTAAAGCAGCTGGATCCCACGTGGTTAACTACAGTCTGAGTCCCAGACCCGGTGGCTTGAAAAACATCCGGGCACATGTGCGTGCATGCCCCAAATCCTGAGAATAGAGAAGAGGGGATTACAGTGTGGCCATCCCTCCTGGCCGGATGCTCTCTCACTTCTCCTTTCTCTCTCACTCTCTTCAGAGAGTGCATGCTCCCTCTAGGAAAAAAAAAAAAAAGAGTAGAGTAGGCATCATTTTCTTCCGATACATATGAGGAGAATGAGTAAAGCTCAGAAAAATTAAATAAATAGGTGAGTGGAGGTGCTGAGATTTAAATACGGTGTGCAACAGCAGGGCCCCCCCTCAGCCTAACCGCACCTGGCACAGGGCAGGGGCCCAGCAGTTCCCTGCGGGAAGAATGAATGAACCTCCCCTTTTCCGGTCTTCGCCATCTGCGCTCTGGCCTCTCCTGGGAACGACCCAGTGACACCGGGGGCTGATCTGCACTGAAAGGTTTTGACGAGCCCACTGTTAAATGAGTGCACCTCATCAAGGTGGAGGAGCTCTGTCCTCTCTTGACACATTTTCAAGGGTCCCTTCTCTGTGGTCCAGACCAGTGCCTGGACTGGTCCGCGGACGTCTGGGCTGGGAACAGGGGCAGGGGAGAGGGGAAGCCTGCGAAGGGCTGAGGGAATGGGAAAGGCCAGAGGAAAGTGTCTGAAAACACAATTACTCCGAAAATTGTCAAAGGGTCGGGCACCATTTTCTCCCGGGATGCCCAGTCCATTCGCAGAGCTAACGACATCGAGCCCACGGCCCGTGGACGTGGAGGTAGGCCACCCCAGGCCGAGGGACCGGTGATCGTCCGGGCTTGGGGGCGGCGGCGGCCCCAACCGGGGCGTGGCCCGGGCCGGTCCCCGCAGGCGGGCAGGAGCTCCGAGGCCATTGGCTGGCGCGCGGGCTGCGCAGGGGCGGGCGCGCCGCCGAAGGGGACTGTTTGCTCCTACGGGCTGTAGATGGAGCTGTCCGGCCCCTGCGAGGGGGACGGCGCCTGGAAAGCGTTCTTCTTCTCCCTGGCCGGCCCGAGCGGGGAACAGCACTCCCAGGATGCAGTTTGTGTCAACACGGCCGCAGCCTCAGCAGCTGGGCATCCAGGGCCTGGGGCTGGACAGCGGGAGCTGGAGCTGGGCCCAGGCTCTGCCCCCGGAGGAGGTCTGCCACCAGGAGCCGGCGCTGCGCGGGGAAATGGCCGAGG
>NW_006159440.1:282456-283350 GCF_000334495.1 Tupaia belangeri chinensis | reverse complement strand
GGCCGCCCACGGCCCTCCTGGGCCCAGGGTCCGCTGGAGTGCCGAGGCCGCGGGGCGGAGGCCGGAGCAGCCCTCCCCGGACTGGGCCACGCCGGGACCCCCTCGCCGAGTCCCGGCGGCGCGGCGCTCGGTTTGGCCGGCCGGAGGGGATCCCGGGAGGGCATCGTCCGTAGCACTCAGGAATGAAGACCTCAGCGATATTTGCACCGGAGCCAGTGCGCCGACAAGATTTTAAAATAATTTACTGCCCTCTTTCACCAAGTACCAAAGCCATTCACTTCTCTGCTGCACCGGTGTGATGCAGCGAAGGGGCACCGGGCACCCTGCAAGACTCGCGGCAGCCAGGCCTGGCCCCGTAGCCGTTACCTCCGGGTCTCTGGGGGCCAGAGTCAGCATCGACTTTCTCAGGGTCTGTAAGTGACCTCGGTGTGCCCGCGCGTCAGAACCGGCACTCCTGAGACGGGGCCGTGTGTCCTGGGAGAGGCCCTAATGGCTGACCCCAAACTGGGCTCCTCTTGGGCCCTGGCTCACGGCCTGGGTGCCCTCAGCTAGCAAGGAGCTGCAGGGTTGAGTCTGATCACTTTTCAGCTTCAGGCCTTTGAATCCGGAATCCAAACTGGGCCTTCGACTTCCCAAACTTCCACTGTGGGCCCTTCAGGGGGACAGAGCAGAGCCTGGATGGTCCCAGATGGACCATTTCCTTGGAAGCGTGGCCACCCCTTTCTTAGCAAGCTTTGGCTGTTTCTAGGCCCGCAATCCTCCCCGCTGTGTCAGGAAGTGGCTCTCAGGAAGCTCTGGGGTCTCCCAGGCTGGGGCAGCTGCTCTGGGTTAGCCAGGACAGCCACATGCTTGTCCCTGGCCTGCCCAGATGACGCAGGGCAGCAGGGCTTCACC
>NW_006159440.1:274408-282094 GCF_000334495.1 Tupaia belangeri chinensis | reverse complement strand
GGCCTCCTTCCTCGGCAGCAGCAGGAGAGCAGAAGACACTCCCTCATCCCACGTGGGAGGGACAGTTTCCAGCCTGTCCATCCTCCAGGAGCCCTAAGTGCCACACAGCGTGTCACCAGCTCCCAGTTTGTCAGTCAGCTGTTGCCGCCCTCAACTCTCCTTTCCTGCCCTCAGGGACCAGGGCCCAGCCACATCTCCTGGCCTAGCCTCCTGGGGCCTCCTGGGAGGTTGGGCCCAGGCCCAGAGGCACTACCTTCTCCAGGAAGCAGAGAAGGGCCCAGAGTTCTCTTCCTCTTAGCTCCCGGGTGTGTGTGTGTGGGGGGTGAGCAGTGTCCCCTCCTCCCCTCTAATGAGTGACATTTTTGGGTAAACCTACTTTCACTTTGAAAACACTCATAGAAAAGTAGTTGTATGGGAAAGCTGCCACCAGCTTGGCTCTGGTCGGCCATGGCCGCAGCCCTCCGCCGCAGCCCTGCAAGTCCTGCGAGGGTGGACTGGCAGCACTTCCTGAAACCTGTTTTTGTTACCTGCGGCTCCTGAGCTGCTCTGGCTGGCGGTGTAGGGGGCGCTGTAGGACCACCAGTCAGCCTTGCTGCAGTGCCATCATGGGTGAAGCAGTGATCCTTCTTGCCCTACTGTGCTAAGAGATTGCTGGGAAGATTAGCATCCAATAACGTAACTTGAAAAGTCTTACTTTGAAAGTTTGTGAAGCCCTTAAAGCAGCTGAGAGCCAGCCAGTGGCCTGCGGTTAAGCTGGCTGGATCCCACAGGGTCCACTGTGTTCTTCAGGTCCCAGACCCAGTGACTTGAAAAGCATGCCGCATGCATATACGTGCCTGCCCCAAATCCCGAGAAGACAGTGGAGAAGGGATTGTGGATTGGCCATTCCCCTCTGGGAGGCTTTCTCCCTCTCCCTCTGTTTCTTTCTCTCTCTGTGTCTCTGGTAAGAGCATGCACACTACAGCAAATTTAAAAAAAAACAGCAGCAGTCTGTCCAAAGAAACTGGGCGTGAGATTTTAGGGGGTCCATGGCCTTGGCTTGCCAAGGGTCATGGATGGGTGAACTAGTGACTAGCCCAACTCCCATGGGCAGGGGATGGGAGAACGGTTAGTTGTGGGTGGGCGGCCTCTAGCTATGTGGGCATTTGTGAGTGCTATAGCCCCAGAGGTGGGGGGCTGGCAGAAGACAGTCAGCTGCGGTATTGGATCACTCGTCCTCCGTCCTCAGGCTGCCTGTCATCACTCAGGGTCTGGTGGCCAATTGTCACTTTTTCCCTCTGCACACAGGCTCAAGAATGGGACATGGACGCCCGTCGACCAATGCCTTTTCAGTTCCCGCCTTTCCCAGACAGGGCACCCGTCTTCCCTGACCGCATGATGCGGGAACCCCAGTTGCCCACGGCAGAGATCTCGCTCTGGACCGTGGTGGCCGCCATTCAGGCTGTGGAGAGGAAGGTGGACGCCCAGGCCAGCCGAAGGTGGATTCCTGCCTGGCCCGCTTGCTGAACCTGGAGGGCCGCACGGGCACGGCAGAGAAGAAGCTGGCCGACTGCGAGAAGACGGCCGTGGAGTTCGGGAACCACATGGAGAGCAAGTGGGCCGTGCTGGGGACGCTGCTGCAGGAGTACGGGCTGCTGCAGAGGCGGCTGGAGAACCTGGAGAACCTGCTGCGCAACAGGAACTTCTGGGTGCTGCGGCTGCCCCCAGGCAGCAAGGGGGAGGCCCCCAAGGTACGTGGTGATCCTGGCGGCAGGGTGGGGGTGCAGAGCAGTGCAGTGCGGACTAGCAGACCCTCGACTTCGTTCTGTCAGCCCGTTCACATGCTTCCGTGGCTCCCTGTTGTCCAGCGTCAGTGCCTTCCTGGTCAGAGTGTTCTGCTGCAGCAAGGCTGCCCCTCCGCCCGTTCCCTGTGTCTGCGTGTTCCTGTCTGGAGCCTTTGTTCTCATTCTTCCCTGGCCTCCCTGAACTGCCAGGTTCCTGCAGCTCCTCACTGCTCGCTTGTTTGTTGTTTTTTAGGCTTTTGCCATAGGGCGTGTGTGCTCATTGGAGAGAGACAGAGACTGAGTGAAAGTGAGAAATCACCCCCTGTGGGGAATGGCCACACTGCAGTCCCTTCTTCTCTTGGAATTTTGGGCACATATGCACATGTGCATGACATATTCCTGGTGTGATTTTCAAGCTGCTGGGTTCAGGACTTGAACCGTGGTCAGCCATGTTGGATCCAGCCACCTTAACCACCACGCTAACTACTGGCCCCTTCATTACTTGATTTTTTGACATGTATGTGATGGCTTGTCATTGGTTATGTTCATATATGCTCCTTTGGTTGTGGCTGGAGGCAGGACCAAAACCACACTGACTGGAATTACTTTCCGGCCGTGAGCACTAGCCTCCCACGGGCTGCTCTCGCAGTTCAGAATGCACGCCCTGTTTCCTGCTCATCCTCTCTCCTTCTCCCTCCCGATAGTTACTGCTCCTGGATCCTTCCCCAGTTGGGGTGGTTCAGTGTCCACCTTCCCCTTCTCTAGGAGGTTACCCCAGCTTCTCTGCACTTTCTGCTCCACGTTGTCAGCTCTGCCCCTCTGCCGGGTCATCCCTGCCAGCGCCAGCCCGTCAGGGACCCCTGCCCATCTCTAACGAGAAGCCTCCATCGAGCCAGCATCTCGCTCGCGGTGCCCCATTTCTCTGTTCCTCATAACAACAGAATCCGCTATTGAAGTTTTCTATGATCGTTATTTCTAATCCTTTCTTCCTCGTTTTCTCTCCTCCCCCAGTTCTTAATTTGCTAGAGAACACATACTTTTGCTGGAGAGAGACAGACACAGAGAGAGGAAGTGATGAAGCAGCCCTTCCAGGGGTATGGTCATGCTACAGTCCTTTCTCCTCCTTTTGGGATTTTGGGCACGTACGTGCCCATGCCTGGCTCATTTTTCAAGTCATCAGATCTGGAACTCAAACCATGCAGTTGATCATGTACAATCCAGCCACCTTAGCCACTACGCTACAGGCTGGCCCTCTCCTCTTTACTAGAGAATATGCAAACTGTGCAAGTCCCTACAGCAGCGCAGGGAGCCCATGTACCCACCCTGGCTGCAGCAGTTAGCAGCTCTTGCCCACCCTCTCACCTAAACCCCTGCCCACCACTTCCCCTTATCCCATTTTATTTTGAACAAACCACCGATAGTTTCTTCCTTCCTTCCTTCCTTTCTCTCTCTCTCTCTCTCTCTCTCTCTCTCTCTCTCTTTCTTTAAGGTTTTTGCCGTAGGACACGTACGCTCTCTGGGAAAACAAAGACAGAGAGAAGGAAAATGAGAAATCACCCCCATGGTGTAAGGGGGAGCAGCCACGCCACAACCCCTTCTCCTGTACTCTCCTCCCGGGATTTTGGACATGCATGCACACGTGTCAGGCATGAATTTTAAGCCACTGGGTGTGGGGCTTGAACTGCCGTTGCCCATGTGGGAGTCCAGTGCCTTAGCCACTGTGCAACCTGCTGGCTCCACCTTTCGCATCTTAAATAGTTACTTCTTTCTCTTGTTTATTTTTTTCCCAGCTAGAGTGTAAATTCTGCCCAGTTCCCTGCTATGTCCCACGACTGTACCTGGCTCATCTGGTGTGCAAAAAATATTGCCTAAGGATTCTCTCCAGCAAGAGAGCTAATGCTTCCAAGGAAGGGACCAGGACTCACTCGGCTATCTGCTGAGGCAACCAGCCAGTGGCTTTTCCAGAAGAACTGTTTGACATTTATCTTTTAAGGCTTCATAGCACTGAGTTGTCCTAATGGTTTTGGTTTTTCCATCAGATATTCCCTGGCCACCACAGCCCAGAGATTAATTTTTAGTATGGTTTTAGGTTCGTGTGTTGCATTTGTAGCACAGCCAGCCTCTACACACACACACACTCCTTTTTCTCCAGTCCGTCCTGTGTGTTGGAATTCAGTGCTCTGGCCTCAGGCTGCTCTGGTACTCGTTCTAAGCGTGGGATTCGGGCCGGGAGTCTTGAGCTGACCTGTGCCCCATCGACGGATGGAATGGTTACATGATCGGAATCAGAGGACTTGGGCTTGAATCTTGACTTTGCCACATACTAATTTACCTACCACTGATCAAGTTGTCTTTTTGTTGTCACTGAGCCTCCTCATTCTGTTTTGAAAGAAGTCAAGTGTAAATAGTTAAACTCCCAGCTGGTTCCTGAGTTTCAGTGTTGTTGTCTATAAAACATAGATGATAATTTGCTTACTTCCTAAAGTTGTGAGAATTCATTGATTTTTCTGTTTTTCTTTTAAATTTACTTATAGAATGTGTGTGCACATCAGAGAGGGAGGAAGAGAGCACCCCCAAAGGGGAGAGAGGAAGAGAGCACCCCTTGAAGGGTATGGCCACGCCACAATCCCTTCTTCGTTGTTTTTCTCCTGGGATCTCGGACATTCATGCACACATGTCTGACGTGTTCCTTAAGCTGCTAGGCCTGGGACTTGAACTACATAGTCAGCCATGTGGGATCCAGCCACTGGATGGCCCAAGGATTAATTGATTTTGTTTGTGGAAAACGCTACGTATTGCGTTGTCTGGACAGTCATGACACATTTTTTGCATTAAAAAAAAATAACAATACTTCATGACTTTCCAGACAACCTAATAGATTATTATATTAATTACCTATTGTTGTGTAACAAATTACTCCAAAATACAGCAGTATAAAATAATGATTTATCATCTCCCAATTTCTGCATACCAGGAATTCGGGAGCAGCTTAGCTGGATGGGTCTGACTCAGAGTTCCACAAAGTTACCACAGGGCTGCTGTCATCTACAGGCTTGGCTGGGCAGAGCATCTGTTTCCATGACAGCTTCCTTGGCCAATGGCAGGAAGCCTCAGTTTCTAACCATGTGGCCCTCCCCTGAGGGCTGCTTGAGCATCCTCACAACATGGCAGCCAGTCTGCCCTAGAGGGAGTGATCCAGGAGACCAAGACGGAAGCTACAACGTCTCTTAGGACCTCCTCTCAGAAGTTATACACTATCATGTCTTTACTGGTGACTTGTTAGAAGCAAGTCACCAATCCTGCTCTCACTTGGGGAAGATAATTAGTCTTTTCCTATTAAAAAGACTGTCAGAGGAGCCAGAAGGTGGTATGGAGGTTAAAGTGCTAGATTCTCACGTGGTCGACCATGGTTTGAGTCCTGGACCTGGCAACTTGAAAATCATACCAGGTACCTGTGTGTGTGTGCAGACCCAAAATCCCAGGATGAGAATGGAAGAGAAGGGATTGTGGCATGGCCATCCCTGCTGGATGGTCATTTCTCACTTTACCTTTTTCTGTCTCTTTCCAGTGAGTGCATGCACCCTATGGCAGAAACCTAAAAAACCAACCAAACAATAAAGACTGTCAGAGAATCAGTGAGCGGATAATGGTTTATAACCACCACAATGTGGACCGGCAGGTGGCGTGGTGGTTAGGGGTGCTGGACTCCCACATGGCCCACCACGGTTCAAATCCGGGACCTGACGGCTTGCTTTCTAACTCTCTCTCTCTCTCTCTCACTCTCACTCTCTCTCACTCTATCCCTCTCTGGGCAAATTAAAAAATAAATAAATAAAGTTAAATAAAATAATTCTTTAAAAAAAAAAACCCACCACAATGAGGCACCATGAGAATGTTAACCAGTGTTGCCACACCAGTTAGAGTCCTGCACTCTTGGGCCTGCTAGAGCCACACAAACACACTGTCAGTCAGACCCAGGCCCTCTTGATTCAGTTTAGCTGTTAGTTGATTGCTAGTCATAGATGATTCATGGGTGATCTTTTTTTTTTTCCTTTTTAAGAAAGATTTTTGCTATATGGCGTGTGTGCTCTCTGGAGGGACAGAGGGAAATCACTCCCTGGGGGAATGACCACACCACAATCCCTTCTCTTCCATTCTCCTCTTGAAATTTTGGACACACACACACTTACCTGGCATAAGTTGTCAACCTCCAGGTCTGAGACTTGAAACACGGCACACCATGTGGGAGTCCAGCGACCTGGCCATTATGCCATCTGCTGGTCCCCATGGGTGGTCTTTTCTCTCCAACTAGACTTGGGCTCCATGTAGTTTCAGAATACAGGGCCAGCCTGTAGCCTGGTGGTTAATGCACCTGGATCCCACCTAGCCGACTATGTGGCTCTAGTCTGAGTCTGGTGGTTTGAGAAACACAGCAGACACATGCATGTGTGTGCTCGGAATCCCAAAAGGAGGGAGGAATGGAAGAGGAAGGATTCGAGTGTGACCATGCCCCATGGGGGTGCATTCTCACTCGGCCTCTCTGTCCTCCAGCAAGTGCTTTTGCCCTCTGGCAAATTTAAAAACAGACTATGTCTCAGACCTCTGTTGTGCCCTATCGCAGCAATGAAGCTTTAAAAAGGTGGTGTCCAGGGACCAGAAGATTGCATAATGGTTACACTGCTGGGCTCCCACTCATGTAGTTGACAGTGGTTGGAGTCCCAGACCTGACGACTTAAAACTCACGCCGGACGTGTCTGCATGCATGTCCAAAATCCTGAGTGGAGAATGGAGGAGAAGAGATTATGGAGTGGCCATCTTCCCTGGGGGGTGATTTCTTACTTTCTGTCTCTCTGGCAAGCACATGTACCCTATAGCAAAAATCTCTCCAAAAAAAAAAAATAATAAAAAAGGCGCTATTTCTAACTGCAAGAATATGATTCTGGTCTGTGGTCCTCCACAGAGACCGTGAAGTGAGGCAGAGAAGTTGGTGAGTTGGAAAAGATAACAGACTCAGATCTGGATACATTTATTGGATTGGAAAAGTCATGATGTATTTTTTTTTTAAGATTTATTTTATTTACCTGTATTTATTTATTTTAATTTGGCCAGAGATGGGCAGCCAGCCATGTGGTGGGAGTCCAGCACCCTTAACCACCATGCCACCTGCCAGCCCCAAGTCATGATGCATTTTTACATAGAAAGACATGTCCTGACTTTTCTGACTACCCAATAGTTTAAGGTACTCCCGAGGTGCTTAGAAAGCTGTTGACAATGTGAGTTGGAAGGGAGCACGGAAGTTAAGAGCGCCGACCTGCGACGAGGCAATAGACCAAGTGGAAGACTGGCGCTGCCTAGAGAGAGAGTGCAGAAGCGGGGCGGGTGGACAGAGCCTTGGACTTGCAGAGGGAGAAGGAAGGGCGAAGGAGACGTGAACCAGCTGGACAGGAAGCAGCCCCCGTGAGGTGGATACTGAGCAGGAGAACACTGCAGTAAGGTGGCCTGACCTTTCACAGAGGCCCGGAGGGTGAGATGGACAGCAGAGGTCGCCAGTGGCCTTCTGGGGTGTGGTTTCAGAGAGTGGTGGGTGCAGGCAGACTTTAGGGGTCCAGGTGTGTGGACAGTGACAGAGAAAGACCAGGATTCTCCCTCAGGACGTGTCAGGTGGAGGCCATGGTAGAGCGACTCCAGGTAGCAGAGCTGAGTGTCTTCTGAGATGGGATGACCTGGGGACCAGCAGATGGCGTAATGGTTACATCGCTGGACTCCCATGGTCAACCGTGGTTGGAGTCCCAAACCCAGGGACTTAAAAAACTCGTGCCGGGCTTGTGTCCGTGTGTGCCCAAAATCCTGAGAGAATGGAGGAGAAGGGATTGTGGTGTGGCCATTCTCCGGGAGGAGGGCAATTTCTTGCTTTCTGTCTCTC
>NW_006159440.1:269352-271651 GCF_000334495.1 Tupaia belangeri chinensis | reverse complement strand
GGCGTGGTGGTTAGGGGTGCTGGACTCCCACATGGCCCACCACGGTTCAAATCCGGGACCTGACGGCTTGCTTTCTAACTCTCTCTCTCTCTCTCTCACTCTCACTCTCTCTCACTCTATCCCTCTCTGGGCAAATTAAAAAATAAATAAATAAAGTTAAATAAAATAATTCTTTAAAAAAAAAAACCCACCACAATGAGGCACCATGAGAATGTTAACCAGTGTTGCCACACCAGTTAGAGTCCTGCACTCTTGGGCCTGCTAGAGCCACACAAACACACTGTCAGTCAGACCCAGGCCCTCTTGATTCAGTTTAGCTGTTAGTTGATTGCTAGTCATAGATGATTCATGGGTGATCTTTTTTTTTTTCCTTTTTAAGAAAGATTTTTGCTATATGGCGTGTGTGCTCTCTGGAGGGACAGAGGGAAATCACTCCCTGGGGGAATGACCACACCACAATCCCTTCTCTTCCATTCTCCTCTTGAAATTTTGGACACACACACACTTACCTGGCATAAGTTGTCAACCTCCAGGTCTGAGACTTGAAACACGGCACACCATGTGGGAGTCCAGCGACCTGGCCATTATGCCATCTGCTGGTCCCCATGGGTGGTCTTTTCTCTCCAACTAGACTTGGGCTCCATGTAGTTTCAGAATACAGGGCCAGCCTGTAGCCTGGTGGTTAATGCACCTGGATCCCACCTAGCCGACTATGTGGCTCTAGTCTGAGTCTGGTGGTTTGAGAAACACAGCAGACACATGCATGTGTGTGCTCGGAATCCCAAAAGGAGGGAGGAATGGAAGAGGAAGGATTCGAGTGTGACCATGCCCCATGGGGGTGCATTCTCACTCGGCCTCTCTGTCCTCCAGCAAGTGCTTTTGCCCTCTGGCAAATTTAAAAACAGACTATGTCTCAGACCTCTGTTGTGCCCTATCGCAGCAATGAAGCTTTAAAAAGGTGGTGTCCAGGGACCAGAAGATTGCATAATGGTTACACTGCTGGGCTCCCACTCATGTAGTTGACAGTGGTTGGAGTCCCAGACCTGACGACTTAAAACTCACGCCGGACGTGTCTGCATGCATGTCCAAAATCCTGAGTGGAGAATGGAGGAGAAGAGATTATGGAGTGGCCATCTTCCCTGGGGGGTGATTTCTTACTTTCTGTCTCTCTGGCAAGCACATGTACCCTATAGCAAAAATCTCTCCAAAAAAAAAAAATAATAAAAAAGGCGCTATTTCTAACTGCAAGAATATGATTCTGGTCTGTGGTCCTCCACAGAGACCGTGAAGTGAGGCAGAGAAGTTGGTGAGTTGGAAAAGATAACAGACTCAGATCTGGATACATTTATTGGATTGGAAAAGTCATGATGTATTTTTTTTTTAAGATTTATTTTATTTACCTGTATTTATTTATTTTAATTTGGCCAGAGATGGGCAGCCTGTGTGTGTGTGAGAGAGAGAGAGGGAGAGTGAGAAAGCAAGCCGCCACATCTGGGACTCGAACTACGGTCAGCCATGTGGTGGGAGTCCAGCACCCTTAACCACCATGCCACCTGCCAGCCCCAAGTCATGATGCATTTTTACATAGAAAGACATGTCCTGACTTTTCTGACTACCCAATAGTTTAAGGTACTCCCGAGGTGCTTAGAAAGCTGTTGACAATGTGAGTTGGAAGGGAGCACGGAAGTTAAGAGCGCCGACCTGCGACGAGGCAATAGACCAAGTGGAAGACTGGCGCTGCCTAGAGAGAGAGTGCAGAAGCGGGGCGGGTGGACAGAGCCTTGGACTTGCAGAGGGAGAAGGAAGGGCGAAGGAGACGTGAACCAGCTGGACAGGAAGCAGCCCCCGTGAGGTGGATACTGAGCAGGAGAACACTGCAGAAAGGTGGCCTGACCTTTCACAGAGGCCCGGAGGGTGAGATGGACAGCAGAGGTCGCCAGTGGCCTTCTGGGGTGTGGTTTCAGAGAGTGGTGGGTGCAGGCAGACTTTAGGGGTCCAGGTGTGTGGACAGTGACAGAGAAAGACCAGGATTCTCCCTCAGGACGTGTCAGGTGGAGGCCATGGTAGAGCGACTCCAGGTAGCAGAGCTGAGTGTCTTCTGAGATGGGATGACCTGGGGACCAGCAGATGGCGTAATGGTTACATCGCTGGACTCCCATGGTCAACCGTGGTTGGAGTCCCAAACCCAGGGACTTAAAAAACTCGTGCCGGGCTTGTGTCCGTGTGTGCCCAAAATCCTGAGAGAATGGAGGAGAAGGGATTGTGGTGTGGCCATTCTCCGGGAGGAGGGCCATTTTTT
>NW_006159440.1:245696-269304 GCF_000334495.1 Tupaia belangeri chinensis | reverse complement strand
CAGAACAAAAAAACCCCCCCCCAAAAAAAAAAAAAAAAAAAAAAGAACTTAAAAAGGAAAAAAAAAGCTGGGCTAATCCTGCAGGGAAGGAGCCCACAGAGAAACAGGTGGTGAAAGAGCAGACTAAGTCTGGGTTAAGTGTCACAGGCAGGAGGTAGGGTAGAGAGGAAGGGCACTTGTCAGCAGGTTGGGCTTGGCATGAAGAAGAAGGGAAGGAAGGAGCTGGCCAACGTCCACCTGGGTCTGAAGGTAGCCGGGAAGGTGGGGCCGTCAGCAAAGGCTGGGAGGGAGGAAGGTGGAATGAGCCTCCCGGGAGCACAGCGAGCTGTCCGCAAGGTCAGGGAAGGCCCCCAGGCAGCCATGAGAGGGGATGGACTTAGGGTGGATGTGGTCTGCGGAGTTTTGTGAGTTCTGCCCAGCAGCAGGTGGTTAGAACCAGGACGGGGCCTGCACTTGTTTTCCCAGGTTGAGGCCTTGCCCGAGAGGTAGAGGTCCAGGGAGTGAAACGTTTTAGTGGTCAGGACCAGCAAATGGCAAAATGGTTATGTCACTGGACTCCCACATAGTTGACTGGGGTTTGAGTCGCAGACACAGCAGCTTAAAACTCACACCAGGTACATGTGTATGTGTGCCCAAAGTCCTGAGAGGAGAATGAAGAAGGGACTGTGGCGTGGCCATCCCCCATGGGGGGTGATTTCTCGCTTTCTGTCCCTCTGTCTCCAGCTCTCCAGTGAGCGCATGCATCCTATAGCAGAAATCTCTCAGGGAAAGAAAAGTTCTAGTGACTGTTCTAGAGGTGGATGGTATACAGAGTACGCTGAGTAGGGACCGGGCCACTGCATACAGGTGTCACATCGCAGCAGTGTGGGGGCTCTTAGGGCTACACGCACCCAGCTCGAGGCTGACGCGCTAACCTGGGCAAGGACGTTGTCCACTCAGGCCTGACCGCTGCCGTCCTCCAGTTCGGCCTGATGTGCTATGCAGGCCAGCTCCGGCCCGTGCAGGTGTGAGGACTAAGGGAGGACAGGGGGTCGGGGAGAGTGAGGGGTTGGGTTTCAGAGTGAGAGTGGAAGCCTCGTTCGAAAGTGGTGTGCGAACTGAGCCAGCCAGAGGCGTGGAGCTTAAGGCACTGGATCCCACCTGGCTGACTATGCTGTTCAAGTCCTGGGCCCGGCAGCTAGAAAAACATGCCCCACATGTATGTGTGCATGCCCGAAATTTGGAGAGAGGAATGGAGGACAAGGGATCATACCATGGCTATCTCCTCTGTGGGGTGATTTCTCACTTTCCCTCTCCCTTTTTCTGTCTCTCTGGCTAGTGCACATGCCCTATAGCAAACTGAAAACAGAAAACAAAACAAAAAAAACGTGACGTGAGAATGAATGGAAAGAGGAGACTATCTCCGGGGCCTAGTGGTTAAGGGAGTCCGATCCCACATGGAGGACCACAGTTCAAGCCCTAGCCCCTGTGGCCTGGGAAACACACCAAGCACATGCGTGTGCATGCCCCAATCCCGACAGGAGGGAGAAACGGAGGAGACCCTTCTTTGTGCTGTGACTGCCCACAGGAGGGTGCTTTCTCCCTGTCCTCTCTGTCTCTCTATCTCTCTCTGCTGAGTACATGTGTCTTCTAGCAAATTGAAAGAAAAAAAGAAATGAGGGAAACTTGTGGGGCCAGAAAAGGAAGTTCAGTTATTAAAGACACAGGAGCGAAATGATTTTGGACAATTCGGTCCAAGGCAAGGTCATGCTATGTGGGACGCGTGTAGATGAGGGGATTTGTCTAACTGAACGGACAGTCCTGTGTAGCAGACTGGAAGGCCTGGCTGACTGGTGACTGGCGTTGTCCCCACTGCTCTGGCCTGCTGTGTGCTCCTGGACACCGGAGACGCCATGGTGAACAGGCCAAGACCCTGGCGCTTAGGCACATACCTTTAGATTTTACGTGGTTTAGTGACAAAAATGTAACTGTGTACACAGAGGTGGTCTGACCGGAAATGCAGGTTTGGTGACAGGGTTTGCCATACCTGGCTCACTGACAGTGCTCTGAGGACCTGCCATACCTCTGTCACCCTGAACAGTGACTGTACCTTTACTTCAGGGTCCCGCTGACCAAAAGCGAAATAACGGCAGGTCAGCACAGAGGGGACGCGCAGCCCAGGAGGAGCCGGCTCCCAGGGGGCGACTGCGGTTCAGAACCCTGGCCCAGTCGGCCTGAAGCACGCTGGGCATGTGTGAAGTGCCCAGGACTAGGTGGGCTGGAGGACTGGAGAGGGAGAGCACAGCGTGGCCAGGCCTGTGGAGGGCACTCCTCTCGGTCTCTTATTCTCACATGCACATGAATTCACTTCATCATAAAGAAAGAACACTTTTTTAAAGAATTATTTTTTGTTTTAATTTTTAAAAAGAATTATTTACTTAATTTTATTTATTATTCATTTATTTGACCAGAAAGAGACACAGGTGAGGAGGTGGGGGGGATGAGAAAGCAAGCCTCCAGGTCCAGGACTCGAACTATAGTTGGCCATGTGAGAGTGTCCAGCACCTTAACTACCATGCCACCTGCTGGATCCCTGTTACAATTTATTTTTTAAAATTTGCCATAGGAGGGGATCAGCAGTTAGCGTAATGGCTATGTCCCTGAACTCCCATGTAGCCAACTGCAGTTTGACTCCTAGACCCGGTGGCTTAAACTCACGCCGGGCGTGTGTGTGTGTGTGCGTGCGCAAGATCCTGAGAGGAGAAAGGAAGAGAAGGGATTGAGGCGTGGCCATCCCCCTGGGGGGTGATTTTTCGCTTTCTGTCTCTTTGTCTCTGTCTCTCTTTCTGGCAAGCTCACACGCCCTATAGCAAAAACCTCTCAAAAAATTTTTTTTGCGGTAGGACATGTGCATTCACCAGGGACAGACAAAGAGGGGGAGAGGGAAAATGAGAAAGGACGCTGCCAGGTCTGGGACTCGAACTGCATCTGGCCACATGGGAGACCAGGGCCCTAAATACCACACCACCTGCTAGCCCTGATAAAACTTTTTTTTTTTTTTTGAGAGTTTTTTTTGCTATAGGGTACATGCACTCACCAGGCAGAGAGAGACAGAGAGACAGAAAGCGAGAAATCACCCCCCAGGTATGATGGCCATGCTTTCATCCCTTCTCCATTCTCCTCAGGATTTTGGGCACACATGCACATGTGCCCAGCATGAGTTTCAAGCCACTGGATACAGGATTTGAACTGTGGTCAGCTATGTGGGAGTCCAGCAATGTAACCATTATACCATCTGCTGGTATTGGAAAAATAAAAATTTTTTTAGAGAGATTTTTGCTTGCCAAAGAGACAGGGAGACAAAAAGCAAGAAATCATCTGCTGAGGGGGATGGCCACGCCACAATCCCTTCTCCTCCATTCTCTTGAGATCTTGGGTACACACACACATACATACCTGGTGTGTTTCAAGCTGCTGGGTCCAGGATTCGAACTGTGGTCATCCATATGGGAGTCCAGCAGTGTATCCGTTACTCCATCTACCAGCCCCTGAAAAAACTTTTTTTTTCATAGAAAAATGAAATTAAATCATGAATATTTATTTATTTATTTATTTTTGCTATAGGGCATGTGCACTTGCTGAGGGAGACAGAGGGAAAAAGAGAAAGCACCTTTTTAAAAATTATTTCTAAAGAATTATTTTATTTAAGTTTATTTATTTGTTTCACCAGAGAGGGCCAGAGCAAGAGAGAGAGAATGAGAGTGAGAAAGCAAGCTGTCAGGTCGGGGACTCAAACCATCATTGGCCATGTGCGAGTCTAGTACCCTTAACTACTACGCCACCTGCCAGCCCCAAGAAAGCACTGTTAAGTGGTGGACAGCCACATCATAGAACCTTTGCCTCCATTCTCCTCTTGGGAGTTCGGGCATGCACACATACACACCTGGCGTGATTTTCAAGCCACTGGGTCTGGGACTTGAACCACACATTACCCTGTGAGATCCAGCCACCTTAACCTCCACACCACATGCTGGCCCTAAAAGCCATGAATTTTAAAAAATAAATAAATAAAAGGGAAATAGCAAAGGATATGATTAAATTTCTTAAGTTCTTCTTTTAAGAATTATTTATTTATTATCATTTTTCAGTTTTGGTTTTTTTGTTTTGTTTTGTTTTTTGGAGAGAGTTTTTTCGCTATGGGGCATGCGTGCTCGTCAGACAGACAGAGACATAGAGATAGAAAGTGAGAAATCACCCCCAGGGGGGATGGTCACACCGCAATTCCTTCTCCTCCATTCTCCTCTCGGGATCTTGGGCACGCACGCACACGCGCCCGGTGTGAGTTTTAAGCCACCGGGTCCGGGACGCGAACCACGGTGGACTATGTGGGAGTCCAGCGACATAGCCATTACGCTAACTACTGGTTCCCTCATTTTTCAGTTTTGATGAGAAAGAGAGCGAGCCACAAGGTCTGGGACTTGAACTGTTGGTCAGCCATGTGGGAGTCCAGTGCCTTTAACCACCATGGCACCTTCTGGACCCTGGTTAAATGCTTTACAAGGCAAAAAACAAAGACGTGTTGGCCAGCATTACTAAGGCTGGGGTGGAGGGGACCTCTCTGATAATGGACTAATGTGGGCTGGAGGTTGGGGAGCAGGTAACCCTGGAGAGGGTGGAGCAGTCCCGCAGTCACGGATGGCGGGGCTCTGGGGCTGGCGCGAGGGGGAGGCAGCAGGCTGAAAGTGTCGTTGGCCCAGGTCCCAGTGACGTTTGTCGATATTGCGGTCTACTTCTCCGAGGATGAGTGGAAGAACTTGGACGAGTGGCAGAAGGAGCTGTACAACAACCTCGTCAAGGAGAACTACAAAACCCTGATGTCCCTGGGTAAGGGTGCCCTCACTTCCCGCTCACGAGCCGTCTCTGGGGAGGGCCATGAAATGCCTGTCGACCCACGTGAACGCCACTCGGACAAGTCGTTTCATGTCTACATCTTAGGAAATTCCAGAAGCTGTTTGTTTGTAATGCTAACAGAGAACGATTTAGAATGGGGTGGGAAGGAGGAGCCAGGGACAGTACCCACTGCTGTAGAATTCAACGGTGCCTGCCTGCCGTTCTAAAGTGCGGTAAAGCGTGTCATCCTACCTCACTGTGCACCGCGGCCCATCTGAGGTTGGCTTTCAGAGACAAACTCCGTCTACACGAGAAGTCTGGGGGTCCATTGACCCGTTTGCAAGGCTCCCTGTAGAGATGACATCCCTTACTCACATAAGCAGCTGTGCGTCAATCAGGGTGCCCAGGTGGAGAAGGGGCGTTGGGGTGGCTGAGAGCACTCCAGCCCCTGGTCTGGATTCATTGGCCAACTCAGCCCTTCCCCTCCACCTCACTTCCAGACGCCGAGGGCCCCGTGCCCAAGCCAGAGGCTCCAGCCCAGGCCGAGCCCAGGGAAGAGCCTTGTGTGTGGGAGCAACGTCACCCTGAAGAGCGAGAAATCCCCGTGGATCCGGACACAGGTGATGCTGGAAGGAGTGCCGGGGAAAGGCAGGTGGGGAGAGCCACCCCGCGTGCTGCCCCAGGGCCATGGCCGCATGTGCTCAGAGGGGGCAGCTCTTGGGTGGCTCCCAGGGGCCAGCTCTGCTGTAGCCTGGGACGGTCTGTATGACGATCACTTTTAGGAAGAGCTCGTGGGGTCCGAAGTCGCACCTTGGGTGTTTGCTCATTAAGGCCGAGGAACTCTGGACTCCCAGCTGACCTGGATGGAGTTGAGGGAGGGCTTAGGCTTGGGCACCTCCCAGGCCTCATGGGGACCACAGTGACAGCGGAGGTTGATGGGGAGGGAGAGGGGCCTGTAGCTGTGGACCCTGTGTTGTGGCTCCCCACTCAGTGCCTGGCTGCAGGCTGCAGTCTTCTCCCCTCCTTCTTTCAGGACATACTCTCCACAAAGACGCCCTGCAAGGCTTTTTTCTTCCTCAGGAAGGAATCTCGGGCAGGCGCTGTGGTGCAGCAGTTAATGCGCTCCTCTAGGGAAGCTGGATCAAGGACTGTGAGGTCCCAGGGAAATCCAGTTCCCTGAAAGCATCCCACCTGGTCGGCTTTTGCTGGGTGGGATGGTCTCGGTGCTAGTCCCAGCTCTGCCCTGGAGTGCTCTTCCTGGGTCTCCCTCCGAGCAGGGCTGATCCAGGTGGGGTCTGGTGAAGGACTGTGCTCTCCTGGCCATGTCAGCTGTCACTCGGCCCTCTGTTCTCCCTTGTGTTTAAGTGAGAGCATTTTGACACCTCGAGGAGGCGGCTCTCAGGTGGCCCTCTTCTCCTCCTATTCCTTTCTTTTTATTGAGATCTAATTTATGGACCATAAAATCCACTCTTCCTTTTTTATTCTTGTTCTAATTAAATCTAATTTATGGACCATAAAATCCACTCTTCTATTTTTTTTCTTGTTCTAATTATTGCCAGAGGGTGTGTGTGCTCACCAGAGGAAAGCAGACAAGAGAGCGAGAGGGAGAGGGAGAGGGAGGAAGCACCCCGGCATGTGCTCCCACTGCCGTCCCTTCTTCACGTCTCCCTCCAGTCTGCAGTTTGGGCACACGTATGCATGTGCCCAGCCTGTTTGTCAAACCTTTGGGGCTGGGATTCGAACTGCACAGTGGGCCATGTGGAATCCAGCTCTCCTAACCACTAGGCCATGGGGCCGGCACCAAATCCATGCTTTTAAAGTCTGCAGTTCATTGGCTCACAGAGTTATGCACCCATTACCACCATCTAATTCCAAAGCGGTTCGTCGTAAGAGATTCCAGACAACTTTGCAGCCACTCCCGCTCCCTTTCCCTTCTCTTCCAGCCCCTGGGAACCACTAATCCACTTTCTATCTCTGGATTCATCCATCCTGTACATTTCTTTTTATTCTTAAAAGAATTATTTATTTAATTGTATTAATTGTTATTTAATTCGACCTGAGAGAGAGAGGGAGGGAGAGAAGGTGAGTGAAAAAGCAAGCCACTGGGACCAGCAGTTGGTGTAGTGGCTATGTTGCTGGACTCCCATGTAGTCAGTCGACTGTGGTTCAAGTCCTGGACCCAGTGGCTTAAACTCACGCCAGGCGCATGTGCATGCCCAAGATCCCGAGAGGAGAATGGAGGAGAAGGGATTGTGGTATAGCCATCCCCCCAGGGGGTGATTTCCTGCTTTCTTTCTCTCTCTGTCTTTCTGGTGAGTGCACGCACCCTACCGCAAAAACTTCTCCAAAAAAAGAGGGAAAAAAATGGGACCAGCAGTTGGCGTAATGGCTATGTCTCTGGACTCCCATGTAGTCGACCGTGGTTCAAGTCCTGGACCCAGTGGCTTAAACTCACGCCAGGCGCATGTGCATGCCCAAGATCCCGAGAGGAGAATGGAGGAGAAGGGATTGTGGTATAGCCATCCCCCCAGGGGGGGATTTCTTGCTTTCTTTCTCTCTCTGTCTTTCTGGTGAGTGCACACACCCTATAGCAAAAACCTCTTTAAAAAAAAATTAGCAAGCGACCAGGTCTGGGACTCAAACCATGGTTGGCCATGTGGGAGTCCAGTGCCTTAATCACCATGCCACCCACTGGCCCCAGTCCTGTACACCGCATCTCAGTGGCTTCCTTCCTGTTTCGCCCGCACCGTGAACGTTTGAGTCTAGCAGCCACAGTGATGGCACCAAGCATTAGTGGCAGCCTTTAGCATTCAGAGCGGGTGACCTCAACAGCTCCACCAAGTCAGCCAGGCTTTGCTGCCACAAGCTAGGACAGGGCCACCAGGCCTGTGTGACAGATGAGTGTGGCAGACCAGGTAGGCTAAGTGACTCAGCCCCGAGCGAGCGGCAGAGTTCAGACCAGATCCTCATCTTCAGATTCCTAATCGTGTTCTCTTTCCCGTGGCCTGCATTGTCCCTGCTAGAAGCTACCACATTGCACCACAGAACCCCAAAGAAGGAAATGCCTCGTTTGTCACATCTTGGGGTTCTATGTGGAAGATGCGTCGTTGTCCTTTATAAGGGATGTCACGTATTACCTATCTAAAAATAGAGCGTGGTGGTGCCTATTTGCCTAGCGTGTGTGTGTGTGTGTGTGTGTGTGTGTGTGTGTGTGTGGCCACAGCCTGGCCAACTTTTTTTTTTTTTAAGAATTATGTATTTAATTTTATTTCTTCATTCAGTTATATTTTACTTTGATCAGAGAGACATGCACATAGAGAGGGAAAGTGAGAAAGCAAGCCACCAGGTCTGGGTCTTGAACTGTGGTCAACCATGTGGGAGTATCCAGTACCTTAGCAACCACACCACCTGCTGGCCCTCCGGCCAGCTTTGTGTAGCCTGGGGTTAAAAATAAGGCCAGGGCCAGCTGGTGGTGTGGCGGTTAAGATGGCTGGATCCCACACAGCCAACTGGGCAGTTTGAGTCCTGGACCTGGTGGCTTGAAAAACTTGCTAGGCACACGTGTGTGCATACCCCAAATCCCAAGAGGAGAATGGAAGAGAAGGGATTGCAGTGTGACCACGTCGCCCCCTTGGGGGGTGATTTCTCACTTTCCATCTCTCTCTGGCAAGCACACGCACCCTATAACAAAACAAAAGAAAACAAAAAAACAAGACCAGAAGTTGGACATAGCCTGGTCCTCATCCCACCTGGCTGGTCACGTGGCGAGGGCTTGTTTCCGGTCTCTCTCCTGCGCTGTCACACCCCACTGCTGCCTGCCTAGCTCCTTTTCTTGAATTTCGGTTGCTTCTCTGCTCTCAGGACCTTCTGCTTCTCAGTGTCCCCCATGACTCCAACAGGAACCTGAGACCCCAGCGCTCCCCCTGACAAGCGCTATCAGCCATGCTCCTGCCCCAGAGCGTCCTAGTGACCACCGTGCAGAGAAAGACACCAAACGCTGTGACTCTCTGTCCCCAGGTGCAGAGCCCCTGGTGCCTGCACAGGACACGTCCTCTCAGGTGAAGCGTGAGGAAGCCCTGTGCGCCCGGGGCCAGCGGGGCCTGGAGGACAGAGCCATCCCCACGGAGTCCATTACCGGTGAGTGGGCTGGGAGCCACCCAGACAGGAAGCAGGGCAGGGCCTGGCGAGGTCTGCAGTGCCACAGCTGTCCGTGGTGTGAGCCGGGCCGGGGCTGCACTGAAACTGAAGAGCCAGGGGTCCGACACTGAGCCAAGGGGGTTTCGTCCTTGGGCACACACGGCACATGCGGTGACAACTTGCCTGCACTTCTGGGCCCAGCTCGTTCGACTCCCTCTCTTCTTTGTATTGCTAGTTTTCCACTATTCTTCCCTTCCCTTTGTTTATTTTTTTAAGAATTATTTACTTTATTTTATTTGTTATTATTTTAAAATGTGACCAGAGAGAGTGAGAGTGAAAGGGAAATTGAGAAAGCAAGCTGCCAGGCCCAGGACTCAAACCATAATCCCTCCCTTCTCTTGAAATGTACTGTCATTCATGGGCCAGCCCTGTGGCCTGGTGGTTAAAAGAGCCAGATTCCACATTGCCAACTGAGGTTTGAGTCCCGGGCCTGATAACTTGAAAAACATGCTGGGTATATGTACATATGTGTGCAAATTCCCCACCGGGTAGAGAAATGGAGGAAAGGAGACCGTGGCGTGACCATGCCGCATCGGGGCAGTGCTTCTCCATGGCTCTGTCTCTCTCTCTTTCTGTGTCTCTCTGGCGAGTGTGCTTACCCTCTGGCAATGAAAACATAGGCACACAATCGTGGCAGAAGTCCTGAGTGTAAACTACTTTTCTAGGCTGTGTGTGTGGAGAGATACGTGGGTCAACAAGGCCTGCTTTCCCATTCTCAGCATGTATTTGTGGGTGCAGCCTCTGAGCCAGGCACCCCCATGTCTAGTCCCAGGGGTGTCTTCTGGGAGAGTACTTTAGCTTGGCTCTGCTTGTAGGTGAGAACTCTGATGGAACAAGTGTTTGTGTTCTACTTCTCCAGAGACAGAACCACATCGTTTAGGGGCGTGTGTGTGCAGAGAGAGAGGTTGATTTTATTTTATTATATATATATAACCAGAGAGAGACAGAAGAAGAAGGAAAGTGAGAAAGCAAGCTGCCAGGTCCAGGACTCGAACTGCAGTCAGCCATGTGGGAATCCAGCCCCCTTAATCACCCGCTGGCCCCAGTTATATATATTTTTAATTACTGTTTTTTAAATTATTTTATTTAACTTTATTTATTTATTTATTTTTTAATTTGACCAGAGAGAGACAGAGAGAAAGCAAGGAAGCAAGCCACCAGGTCCGGGACTTGAACCACGGTTGGCCATGGGGGAGTCCAGTGCCCTTAACCACCATGCCACCTACCAGCCCCTATTTTATTTTTTAAAGAACTGTTTGCTTAACCTTATCCACCATTATCGTTTTTAAATTTGACCAGAAAGAGACAGAGAAAGAGAGACAGGGAAAGTGAGAGAGCAAGCCGCCAGGTCCAGGCTTGAACCGTGGTTGGCCATGTGGGAGTCCAGCACCTCAACCACCATGCCAGTGCCGACCCCTATTTTAATTTGTTTTAATTGGTAGAGGTATTTGTGGTCGCCAGAGAGAGACAGAGAGAGGGCAAAGGCGACAGCACCCTCCCACGGGCCACACCGCAGCCCCTTCTCTTTCTCCATCCTGTTGGGATTTTGAACATGCGTGCACCCACACCCAGTGTGTTTTTCTTTTTTAAATTGCTTACTTATTTATTATTATTATTCAACTTGACCAGAGAGGGGAAGAGAGAGAGAGAACATGCATGAAAGCAGGCCACCAGGTAGCACCTCAACCACCATGCCACCTGCTTGTCCCCCATTGTGTTTTTCAAGCTACTGGGGGCTGGACTAGACCCAGGGCCAGGCATGTGGGATGTGGCTTCTTATCTACTAAGCTATGGACCTGACCCAAGAGGATTATCTTAAAGGACTGACACCTGTGGTTGGGGCTGGTAAGTCCAAATTTCCCAGGGCAGGATAGCAGGCTGGACACCTGGGAAGGGCTGATGCCACAGCTCAAGTCTGTAGGCAGAAGGCCTCTCTGCGGAGGGGCTGTGTTTCACTGTGCCTTCTTTACCTGGGCGGATGAGACCCATCTCACAGAGGGTCTAAGTTCCAGAGGGTGACCTCATCTAACACACCTTCATGGGGGCATGTCGCCTAATGTCTGGCCAAGTATCCTGGTGCCATGGCCGAGCCACAGTGACACCTAAGGCGAACCATCGCGAGATGTATCAGTATTCACATCCTGCAGCCTTTCCCTTAGCTATGGCACACACTCCACATACTCATGTCCCCATGGGCAAAGCCTCAGACCGTAGGTAAGTGACAGTGGCATCTGGAAGAGGAAAGGCGGTCCACTGGCCGTGAGGCATCTCCGTGGTGTTAACATCTTTAACGAGATCTGTGAGAGGTAAGAAGACCGGGAGGGGCAAATTCAGTGTAATACTCCCTATGTTGTAGTGTGCTGAGTGGCCTGTTGGCTTGGGAATGCTCGTATAATGCCTGTGGTAGTGTCCACACAAGTCAGTCCCAGTACGGGAGGGGTTTGATATAGTCTATCTGCTACTGGGTCAGGGGTTTCCTGCTCCTTTTGATGTGTCCTTATTCTGTTGGTAACTTGCAGGGTGGTGTTCTGAACACACCGGACATTCCCTGCCAGCTACTATTATACAATGTCTAAATATTTCAAGAGGAGTTCCCAGTCTTTTGTCATTTCCCATAGAATCATTTTTTTTGTTTGTTTTAAGATTTGTTTTATTTAACTTTATTTATTTATCTATTCCAACTTGACCAGAGAGGGGAAGAGAGAGAGAGAACATGCATGAAAGCAGGCCACCAGGTAGCACCTCAACCACCATGCCACCTGCTTGTCCCCCATTGTGTTTTTCAAGCTACTGGGGGCTGGACTAGACCCAGGGCCAGGCATGTGGGATGTGGCTTCTTATCTACTAAGCTATGGACCTGACCCAAGAGGATTATCTTAAAGGACTGACACCTGTGGTTGGGGCTGGTAAGTCCAAATTTCCCAGGGCAGGGTAGCAGGCTGGACACCTGGGAAGGGCTGATGCCACAGCTCAAGTCTGTAGGCAGAAGGCCTCTCTGCGGAGGGGCTGTGTTTCACTGTGCCTTCTTTACCTGGGCGGATGAGACCCATCTCACAGAGGGTCTAAGTTCCAGAGGGTGACCTCATCTAACACACCTTCATGGGGGCATGTCGCCTAATGTCTGGCCAAGTATCCTGGTGCCATGGCCGAGCCACAGTGACACCTAAGGCGAACCATCGCGAGATGTATCAGTATTCACATCCTGCAGCCTTTCCCTTAGCTATGGCACACACTCCACATACTCATGTCCCCATGGGCAAAGCCTCAGACCGTAGGTAAGTGACAGTGGCATCTGGAAGAGGAAAGGCGGTCCACTGGCCGTGAGGCATCTCCGTGGTGTTAACATCTTTAACGAGATCTGTGAGAGGTAAGAAGACCGGGAGGGGCAAATTCAGTGTAATAGACTTTGCCGAAGAAAGAAAACACAGGATCTTTTCTTACCTCTTACCTGTTAAGGGCCAGCGGGTGGTGTGGCAGTTAAGGTGCTGGATCCCACATGGCCGACTGCCTGGTTTGAGTCCTGGACCCTGCAGCTTGAAAAACATGCCAGACACATGTGCATGCATGCCCAAATTCCCGAGAGGAGAATAGAGGAGAAAAGATTGCAGCATACCAATCCTCTGGGTGGGGGTTGATTCCTCACTTTTCCCTTCTCTCTCTCTCTGGTGAGCACATATGTACCCCATAGCAAACTTTAAAAAAAATAAATAAGAGAGGGGCTGGCAGGTGGCGTGGTAGTTAAGGTGTTGGACTCCCACATGGCCGACCACGGCTCGAGTCTGGACCTGGTGGCTTGCTTTCTCACTCCCCTCCCCCCTGTGTCTCTCTGGTCAAATAAAAAAAATAATAATAATAAATAAAATTAAATAAATAATTTTTAAAAAATATTTTAAAAAGAGAAAAATCCTGATTAAGTGATTAAGGTAAAGGGTTTCCTGTAAAGTGTCTTTGTTCTGGAAAATCCCCTCCTGTGTGGCCTGAGCTCTACCACGGAACCTCGTTCTGGGGGGCAGACTTAGAGTCACTGCTCGGTCATCCCTTTATAGCATCCGCCTGTTCATAGCAAGAGCTCCAATACCTGGGGCCAACACCGTAGTTAATTAGGATGAGTTAATTGTGCCTGTACTTGGTTTGTAGGGGAAAGAGATAATTGCATGAAACCAGAAATTCACTCAGGACACAGGCCTGTGGGACATTTCGCGTCCTCTAACACCTTTGCTACTCTTGTTCCCGCAAGTAGACTCCCCCATTTCTGCCCAGGACCTCTTGTCCCGGATTAAACAGGAGGAGCAGCAGTGTGTGTGGGATCAGCAGGACCTGGCGGAGAGAGAGATCCCCACGGACCCCAATTCAGGTGAGAACGATGCCAGAGGCATGTGGAGGGTCGCTGGCACTTTGCAGAAGGACTCAGTAATGGACAATTTATCAATGATACTAAAATTACCTCAGCACTGGTTGTTTGAATAATAGAAACAGCCAAAAATCTTCTAAAAGCCGTGTGTATTTCCGTGTCAGAAAGTCATTTATGGACCGGCTCCAGGCCTAGTGGTTAAGTGGCGACCTGTGTCCCAGACACCTGTGGTTCTGACAGCATGGACTCCCACATGACCGACTGTGGTTTGAATCCTGGACCTGGTGGCTTAAAACTCATGCTGGGTGTGTGTGCATGTGTGCCCAAAAATCTCAGTAGAAGGATGTAAAAGGGACTGCAGCATGGCCATCTCACACACACACACACACACACACACACACACACGGGGTGGTTTTTCACTTTCCCTCTTTGTCTCCTCTCCAGCGAGCGTACTCATCCTATGGCAAAAACCTTAAAAAAAAAAAAAACCTGACTTGAAAAGCATCGGTGTGTGGCTGTGAGCCCCAAAGCCCAGTAGGGTGGAGAGGTGGAGGAGGGGAGTTGCGGCACGACTTAGCGGCGTCTTCTCCCTCTCCCGCTCGTCTCGTGTCTGATGAGTGCACACACCCTCTCTCAGATTACAAAAAGGAAGGGCCAGCAGGTGGCATGTGGGTAAGGCACTGGATTCCCACGCGGCCAACCTCGTTTCGAGTCCTAAACAAAGTAGCTTGAAAATCATGCCAGGCACGTGTGCGTGTGAGAGGAGAATGGGGAGAGGGGATTGCTCTCTGGCCATCGCCCCCAGGGGGGTGAGTTCTCACTCTCTCTCTCTCTGTCTTTCTCTGGCAAGTACGCTCACCCTCTAGCAAACTGGAAGGAAGAAGTAGAAAGTGATTTACATTTTCTAGAATTTCTCTTGAGTGGGAATAGCTAGATAGCTCCCAAGAGACTTCTGGGGAGGGCCCAGGCACTCAGAGGGCATGAAAGAACAATAGGGAAGCCCCCGTCTTCGCACCCTGTGGAGCTCGTGGCTGGCTGTGGAGCTGGCGACCTGTGTCCCAGACACCTGTGGTTCTGACAGCATGGGCAGATCCCGCCCCTGGGCAAGAAGATGAGGGACACAGGGTCTAGGAATCCGAATCCGTTACCACTGTACTGTGGGAAGCGGAGAAGGCCCGGGCCGAAGGGAAAGCAGAGCCTCCCTTCTGGAGAGTCGCTGGCCTTCTCTGTGCTTGGACCGGGGCCTCTGGGTGCTGCTTGCCGGTGCGGCTTTCTGGGTCATACCAATCGCCCATGGCCAGAGAGCTGCCAGAGTGCAAGGCGTTTCTCTGACCTGCCTTAGCCACACAGATTCCTCCTGGGCTCAGTGGACAGAGGCGGAAGACCTGGGTACTAATTCCAGCTCTGCCGCTGCACAGGCTTGGGGCTGTGCTCCTCCACGTGGCCAGCGGGAAATGCCAGCCTCCTGCACCTGAGGGCCGGGTGGGAAGCCCTGTAGGGTGAGAGGCCGCTGTGAATGCAGCACAGACACCCAGTCCCGGAACCCCCATGCGTCGTGGGGTCGGGGTGGAAATGAACAAGACCTGAGACCGACTTCTCTCCCTGACAGAGTCCCTCATCTCAGCACATGACATTTTGTCCTGGATCAAGCAGGAGGAGCAGCCATACCCGTGGGGTCCCCGTGACGCCATGGAGGGAGAACTCGGCTTAGACTCTGGCCCCGGTGAGTACCATGCCCCCAGGATTCCTTCCAGGGCTGCACAGCAGAGGCCAGGGACAGGCCTGGCTGCTTGTCTCAGCAGAGCCCGTGCTTCTGACCCTACAGCCTTGTCCCCTTCCTCCTGGGGGATGACAGGCACGTTAGTTCCCTGGGGCTGTCGTAACCAGGTACCACCACCTGAGTGGCTTAATCAGCAGCAATGGATTGCCTTGTGGTTCTACCAGACGGAAGTCCAAAGCCGAGGGGTGTGCAGGGCCAGGCTCCCTCTGAAACCTGCAGGGCGTCCTTCCTCCTTCTCCTGGCTTCTATCGGTTGCCGGCAGCTCTGGCGTGCCTTGGCCTGGCACTGCGTCACTTCAGTCCTCGTCCTCACATGGGTCCTCCCAGTGCCTCTGTGTCTTCTCTGTCTTACATTTTTTAAGTTTATTTTTATCTCTTCTATGAGTGAGGCAGAGAGAGAGAGAGAAACGGTACCCCCAACAAGGTCCCCACACCTAGATCCACCACAGCCTGTAACCAGTCCCAGACCAGGGGCAAGGCGTTTGCCCGGTGTACATGGACTTGAACCAGGAGCCTTCCCGGCAGTACTGCCTTGCAGACCATGCATGTTACTGCCGTGCCCGGCTGTCTTCTTAAAAGACACCAGACACTGGCTCAGTACCCACCCTGCTCCAGCGTGACCTTGTCTGAACTAGCTGCCTCTGCAGTGCCCCTATTTCCAAATAAGGTCCTCGTCTAGGTCCTCACGGTATGACCTTGGCGCATCCGTTTTTGTGTGTTTTGGTAGGGGGCACATTTCAACCCATAGTGGCAGGGAGAGGCGAGTGGGGTGAGCCGAGCCAGGGTGCGGGCGGCGGCCTGGACGGCAGCAGGCAGCGCTCGTCCTGCTGAGCAGCAGCAGCGTCCCCACGTCTGCCTGGCCAACGTCTCTGAGTAGCGGGAAGGCACTAAGCTCCATTAGAGAGAGGGAGTGTTTTCCCCAGCAGGCACGGGGCACAAGGTCTCATGGGAACTCAGGTCTCTTGAGTTTTTTCCCCTTTCATTCATGATAGAGTGTGAGTGCGCAGAGGGAGAGAAAGAGGGAGGAGTGAGCACCTTCCTCAGGGTCTAGTCCTGCAGCCTGTCGGACCCAGGGCGCTTACGCACATGCCTTCTTTCTCTCTCTCTCTCTTTTTTTTTTTTTTTTAAAAAGAATTATTCATTGAATTTTATTTATTGGTATTCATCAGTTTGACCAGAGGGAGACAGAGACAGAGAGGGAAAGTGAGAAAGCAAGCTGCCTGGTCCAGGAATTGAACCATGTCGGCCATATGGGAGTCCAGCACCGTAACCATCATGCCATCTGCCGGCCCCTCCAGCTTCTCTTGAGCAGCACATTACTTCTGGGCCGTGGACCCATCCCTCTCGGGTTTTTTTTTTTTCTTCTTCTTCTTCTTCTTATTTTTAGTTTTGCTGTGGGAGCATGATCTTGCTGGAAATAGAACAGAGAGCAGGAAAGTGAGAAAACACCCTTCTAGGGAAGGCCACTGCAGTCCCTCCTCCATACTCCTCGTGGAGATTTGGACATGCGTGCACATGTGTCTAGTGTGTTTTTCAAGCCGATGGGTCTGGGACTCGAATTGCACAGCTGGCCACATGAGATCCAGTTGCCTTAAACACTACTCTACCAGCTGGCTCCCTCTTGGGTATTTTTAAAGCTCCACTTACTGACCTGTGACCTCTGGGATATGGATGGAGTGTCGCTCCCTCTTAGTATCACGCCAGTATTCTTGCCTAGACCCGATTCCTTCGCCTTGCCCTCAAGGCCATGGTGTAATCTTGAAAGACACAATCCCAAGACACCATTACCTTGAATGTTAAAATCCTGATAGATCAAAGTCCAAAAACATAATTTTGGAAAAAATAACTTAAAAACTTACTTAAAGGCAGGCCAGCAGGTGGCATGATGGCTAAGGGTGCTCGACTCCCACATGTGGTTGGCCATGTGGGAGTCCAGCACCCGGCAGCTTGCTTTCTCACTCCCTCCCTCTCTCACTCTGTTCCTCTCTCATCAAATTAAAAATAAATAAATAAATAAAGTTAAATAAAATAATTGAGGGGAAAAAAACCTTAGTTAAATAAAATAATTGAGGGGAAAAAAACCCTTATTTAAAATGGCTGGCAGGTGGCATGGTGGTTAAGGGCACTGGACTCCCACATAGCCAACTGCGTTTCGAGTCCTCGACCTGGCTGCTTGCTTTCTCACTTCTCTTTCTCTCACTCTCACTCTCACTCTGTCCCTCTCTAGGCACATTAAAGTAAATAAGTGAAGTTAAATAAAATCATTCTTTTTAAAAAATCTTACTTAAGAGACATTTATTTATACTTTAAAAGGACACTTGTTTGAGAAACAAAAAACATGACACTTCATAAGTCACTCTGTACAATAACATACATATTTTTGTAAGCATTAACATTCAGATATTCTAGTTATAATTACATGGGTAAAACAGTTATGAGCAGATAATCCATATTCATAAAAAAAGATTTAAAAAAGCAAAGTATATAAACACATAATAACTATGGATGGTAATTGTGTACGCCCAGTTTTATTTGGGCATATGCACTCACCAGAGAGAGGCAGAGGTGGAGAGAGAGAGAAAGTGAGAAATCACCCGCCAGTGGGGGTGGCCACCCCACAGTCCCTTCTGCTCCTTTATCCTCTTGAGATTTGGGCATATACGAGCCCAGTGTCATTTTCAAGCTGCCAGATTTGGGACTCAAACTGCGGAGCTGGCTGTGTGGGTCCCAGCACCTTAACCTCCATGCCCACTGCTGGTGCCACATCCAGTTTTATGACTGTGGTCATCAGAAAAACCTAAGTCTTTTGGGTCACCACCAACTGTGCAGTCAGCCAAAGAGCCAGATAATGAGAAATGTGTGATCAGTGACAGATTATGAAAGGTTATCTCTTCATTTATCAAAGAAGTGTCAACCTCTTCATGCACATGCTGTGTTGGCATTACATTGTGACCACACGCTGCAGTTAATCAGCCAAAATTGCATAAAGCAAATTAGAACTCTGTACTTCTTTACAGTCTTTTTTTTTTAAAAAGAATTATTTTATTTATCTTTATTTATTTTAATTTGACCAGAAAGGGACAGAGTGAGAGAGACAGAAGAAAGTGAGAAAGCAAGCGGCCAGATCTGGGACTCAAACTGCAGTTGGCCACATGGGAGTCCAATGCCCTTAACTACCATGCCACCTGCCAGCCCCCTACACAGCTTTTTATTTTTTAAAGTGTATTTATTTCCTTCATAAGCAAGAGATACATAGAGAGAGAAAGAGAGAGACAGAGAGAGGCTCCCCCAGTCAGGTTCTTTGTAGCAATCTGCCCCCAGCCTCCGCCAGCTCTGGATCACGGACCTGCATGAGCCAACATGGCAGGGAGTTCTCTGGACTTGAACCTGGAACCTTCCCATGTAGGCCAGCCTCGCAGAGTGCTGCATTAGCCCTGCACCATCATCCAGCTTCTTTATTTCATGTCTCTGGTACTGGAAATGATGCAGAGATGAAATACATAGAGTAAAAATTATGCTGACAGTTTAAAATAGTGAAGAAAAAAATCATCCCTAGAATTTAAGCTTTTTTGCTAGAGGCCACATGCGCTCACCAGAAAGACAGACGGAAAGTGAGAAATCCCCCCTAGAGGAGATGGCCTCCTGCAATCCCCTCTCCTCCATTCTTCTCTTGGGATTTTGGGCTTGCACAAAATCCTGTGTATTTTTCAAGCCTGGGACTTGAAATAGATCTGAGACTTGAACCATGCAGTCGGCATGTGGGATCCAGCACCTTGAACACCACATCACCAGGCCTAAGAATTTTGTTTTCTATCCTTGTTATATAGCCCTTTTTTTTTTTTTTCCCCCCCAATGGGAATTTATAGTTTTAGGGATTTGAGCTTCTAGGATTTCTTTCTTTTTTAAATTTTTTTCTTTTAGAAAAATTTTTGCTATAGGGCATGTGTGCTTGCCAGAGAGACAGAGAGGCAAAAAGCAAGAAATGACCCCCCATGGCTGATGGCCACACCACAATCCCTTCTCCCCCATCTTCCTCTTGGGATTTTGGGCACACATACACACACACCCAGCCTGAGTTTTAAACTACCAGGTCTAGGACTCGAACTGCTGTTGACTACGTGGGAGTCCAGTGATGGAACCATTACACCATCTGCTGGTCCCGAGCTTCTAGGATCTCACCATTCAGAATGTTAATCTTTCAGAATTGTGGTTTTTGGAATTTTAGACATTTAGTGATTTTAGACTTTAGGGGTTTTGATGTCAGGATTTCAACATTTATGACTATGGTGTTGGGGACTGATCTTTGAGAATTATGTCCCAAGCCCTATTTAGTATCTCCTGGCTGATCAGAGTGTTTCAGGGCTAGGTAAACGTGTGTTTATTGTCCATACCCTGACATCCTATAAGAGCCTAAAACCTATGTAGGAGCTGGGACGTAGTCCTCTCTGAACCGGGATGTCCATTTCCGACTTGACTGAGTGGATCACACACTGAGACAGGGCTGGGCCTGGAGGCCTTGGCAGGGCGGCAGAGGGGCAGTGTGTGCCCTCGAGTAGAGTTTAAAGCAGCCCTCTTTGTAACCTGTTGGCATGGTGAGATGAGAACCAGGAGCACAAGGAGAAAGGCCCTTATCGCCTCCAGAGTCCCCGGCTGCCACTCCCAGCCCTGGCCCCGTGTCAGATCTGTGCAGTGTTCTGCAGTGATGTTTGTCACTGAACTCAAGGCAGGCTCCTCACCTAAGCATTACAGACCAAGCTGCAGGGATGCGGCGTGTCGAAGGAAAGTGCAGACTGAGTGCAGTGTGCAAAGCAGGCAGGCAGGCAGCTAGTCTCCCTGTGGAGTTCCTCACGTGTGGGATTTTTTTAAAGGGAGATTTTTGCTATAGGACATGTGTACTTGCCAGAGAGACAGGAAGCAAGAAATCACCCCCCAGGGGAGATGGCCACGCTGCATCCCTTCTCCTCTATTCTCCTCTCGGGAACTTGGACATACACACACATATACCTGGCATGAGTTTTAAGCCACCGAGTCCAGGACTTGAACTGCGGTCAACTGTGTGTGAGTCCAGTAGCCATTATGCCATCTGCTGGTCCCACCTCACATGTGTTTTTAAGGGTAAAATTAAGGGTAGGGCCCTAGGCATCTTATTCGTTCACGACTAGTTCAAGAGAGCACGATCATCTCCTGGGCTTTTTTTGTTTTGTTTTGTTTTTTGTTTTTTTGAGAGGTTTTCACTATAGGGTGCGTGCGCTTGCCAGACAGACAGAGAGAGACATAGCGACAGAAAGCGAGAAATCACCCCCCAGGGGGGATGGTCACGCCACAATCCCTTCTCCTCCCTTCTCCTCTCAGGATTTTGGGCACGCACGCACAAGCGCCCGGCGTGAGTTTTAAGCCACCGGGTCTGGGACGCGAACCGCGGTCGACTACGTGGGAGTCCAACGACATAGCCATTACGCTAACTGCTGGTTCCCATCCTGGGCTTTTTTGATTGGCGGGGCTTTTGGTAATCACTTCCTGTTCTGGAAGGGAACATCTTCAGATTTCTGGGGCCATTCACCCCAGGGTCTGTGTACTCACAGTCAGCAGTTTTTATCCTGCAAAACGGTGTTAAGTGCTGAAGTTTTATCTTCCTGATAAGTGGGAATTTTGGAAGTCGTCTGGCCTCTAGTCCACAACCAAAGTCTAAAGTCTTACTCCTTACTTTGGGCCATGACAGTGTAAGAGAGCCTGGGGCCAACAGGTGGCATGGTGGTTAAGGTGCTGGACTCCCACATGGCAGACTGTGGTTTGAGTCTCAGACCTGGCAGCTTAAAAATCATGCCGAGTACGTGCACATGTGCCCAGAGTATTGAGAGGAAGATGGAGAAGAGATTGCAGCATGGCCATTTCACCTGGGGAGTGACTTGTTACTTTCCCCTGTCTCTGTCACTCTCTGGTGAACTCATGTACCCTGTGACAAAAAGCTGAAAATAAAAAACGTAAATGAAGCTTGTATTCCAAGCCCCTTAGAAAGACATTTTGTGGGGCAAACAGGTAGTATAGTGGTTAAGGCACTGGACTCCCACATGGCCAACTGTGGTTTGAGTCCTGGACCTGGTGGCTTGCTTTCTCACTTTCTCTCTCTGTCTCTCTGGTGAGCACAAGTGCCCTATAACAAATTTAAAAAATAATAGTAATAAATAAAATTAAATGAGTAATTTTTTAAGAAAATAAATAGACATTTTACTTTATTTAGTTCAGCCCTTATTAGTTATTTTAATTAAGTTTATTTGTTATCATTATTTATTTTTTAATTTGACCAGAGAGAGACAGAGAGAACGTGAGAAAGCAAGCCACCAGTTCCGGGATTCAAACCGTGGTTGGTCCCGTTGGAGTCCAGAACCTTAACCATCACACTACCTGCCGGCCCCATGGTTCAACCCTTATTAGTTTTCAGTTTGGGGAATTTTAATTTTTTTCCTCAACCCAAGGGGAACCTGAGGGGGTCTTTTGTTTGATTGGTTTTTTTGCTTTGTTTTGTTTTATTTTTTGCTCTAGGGCATGTGCGCTTGCTGCAGGGAGATAGAGAAAGAGGAAAAGTGACAATTATCCCTCGAGGAGAAGGCCACATTTCAGTCTTTTCTTCTCCTTTCCCTTCTCGGGATTTTGGGAACACACACATTCTTGGCATATTTTTCAAGCTGCCGAGTCTGGGACTTGAAGCACAAAGTCAGCCACGTGGGATCCAGCCACCACACCGCTGGCTGGCCCTGGGCCCACACCCATTTAGGGTGTCCCTGCTCCATTTCATGGTCAGCTGCTCAAGACCTGGGCTCTGCAGACAGGCTGAGCAGAGAGGAGCACAGGGTGAGACGTAGCAGTGCAGAAGGTGGCACTGGGCCCAGCTGGATGGGGGGCGTGACGGGAAGGCGTGTGTGAGCTTGGTTTCCAGGGAGACAGTCCCAGGAGCACACCACACTGCATGTGGTTTCTCTGCGAGTGCCCTAGGGAGTAGCACCTCTGAAGGTGTCAGGGTAGAGGACCGGGTGGAGGGAGAGACGAAGACCTTAGTGCAGTCGCTGCGGAGCTGCAGCCAGGGTGCTCTGGAGCTGGGATGACCCTTCTGGGACACCCTGAGTCAGGGCTGGCCTCCGCCCTGGCCAGTGTCCTGCACAGGGGCTTCTCTGCCTGCTCAGCTTGGACTGGGGCAGAGAGGGGAGGCTGGGCCACTGTGAGCACAGGCCAGGCTCGGGCGCCCACGAGCACTGGGGCTGGGAGAAGCATGGCGGATGTGACCTGAGGGGTGGCCTCTGTGGAGCAGCCGGGGCCTGGGCAGCAGTGGGGTGGGAACACAGAAGAGAGGGGGACACCAAGAAGAAGGCAGGGCTAGCGTGAGCAACACCTTCTGTGTGAGCTTCCTGGGCTGCCTGAGTGGGGCAGAGGCCCCTCCGGGAAGAAGGGAATTTGAACTAGAGCGGGTGTGGGTGTGTAAAAGAGGGTGAAGGGTAAGGAGACCCCTAGAATAGTCAGCACAGCGGGGTGCTCCGAGGTCAGCAGCCGGCGTTCTGGGCCTAAGGTCACCCTCCTGCTGCCCAGAGCCTGCGCTTTGGCCTCCAGCCCCTGAAGCGGTGGAAAGCTGGAGACTCAGGGGAAAAGGCAGCTTTATGGTGGCAGAAGGCCATTTTCCGGGCAGGCAGGGGCAGCTGCTTCCACTGAGGCCTCCCTCACTGTGTTGTCAGGGCCCAGATGCTGCAGGTCAGGTTCCAGGGTGGGACTGCGCCATCCCCGCTGCCACCATGCCCACCAGTCAGATGCTCACTTAGTGGAGGCAACACAGCTGGTGGCTAAGGTTAGCCTGGCCACCTATTGCTGTAGGCCCAGGTTCAGTGCTGGCAAATTCTTCCCCTGCCCTTGAGACTGTCTGGACATGACTGAACGCTCTCCCTCAGACTACCATTAAGTCTTGTTTTGGGGCAATTCTGCCTTCCAAGCCAATGTAGTAAGCCCAGAACCCCAGAGAAACACGCACAGACAGACCGACATCCTCAGAGGTAAGCCCTCAGGCCTGGATGGCATCCAGGGCAGAGGAAACTACCCACCGGGTCACCAGGGCAGCGCTCTCCTACCCCAGCCCTCAGTCCTGGAGGGATGGCTTGGCCTTCCTGGGGACCTCGTGCTTGACCGCTTCTAGACCCCCTACAGGGCGGCCCTGGGCAGGAGAGGACGTGGTGGCCAGCCATCCTGTGCAGTCGCGCAGTTTCGGAAAACCTGAGACCCAGAGAGCATGGAACCTAAGCCCCTCCCAGGGACAGCGTGGGGTCCCCAGGCGAGAGCACCGTCAAGCACTGTCAGTATGTCATTTCTTGTGTCTCCCCGCAGGTGACAGCCTGCTGATGGTGAAGAACCCGCCCCCCGCCCCGACGCAGCCCC